>NC_134710.1:174539131-174636631 GCF_043290135.1 Rhipicephalus microplus
TGTGGCACGCTTGGGGGATGTGGGTGCAGTGTTTCGCCGTGCTTGCGGGGCGCGTTTACGACCGGATCGTTTATATGCTCGCAAGCGACGCTCACTACCACGAACGCGACAACAGGCTCTTGAAGAGCGCCGACGTTGCTTGGCGTCGTAAACGTGCGGCGGCCACGTCTCACGTGAAACATCAACCACAGCGGGTTGTGGCGATCCCGAATACACGTATGCGTCCAGGAAATCTCTGTCGGTGTTGTATAAAACAATTTTGGTTCGTTTTTGTTGTAGCTTCAAGGTCTAACTAAGAGGACATCTACTTCATTTGAAGACGTGTAAATGCACGTTCTTGGGCGTAGTGTACAGTCTTTAACGCATTGACTCCATGGCACTGAAAAATATTGTAAGCTCCGTTGAATTTTCCTCGAGTGCTGGAAGACGACGGCGAAGTGCCAGTAAGGCAGAATGCCGAATGTTTGAGTTCTATAATTTTTGGGAATAGTTTTCATTTCATCTGTAAAGCGCGGTTTCCTGCTGGTGTGCGATGGAGGTGGAGCCACACGCAAGACCACTGGACACCAGGGTTCCCACGGGTGTTGCTTCCAGGAAGCAGTACAGCTCCGAGAGTGGCAGTAACAGCGATGTCGCTGAACACTACTACGCCAGTAAAAAGAATCGGGTGACGACATCTTCGAGCTCCTTAGGAGCCGCAAGGAAAAGAGACGATTTCCGAACACGTCACTCTATCGAGTGAATTGAGCCACTGATCTTCGCGAAATACCTAGGTATTAACCATCCTCTTCATGTCAATTCTCGCCAGTCACAACATGAGACGCCTTGACCGGCAAGCCGTGTCTGTAAGCTAGAGGCATTGGTGCCAAACGAAGTAAAAGAAGTCAGAGTGAGTAGCCGCAAGAACATCTTAGCAATTGACGTCCATGATGTGGCTGCGCTAGGCACAATGCGTGGAGTCACGGAACTCAATATGACCGAAGACCCCTCTCATATACTGTTGGGCAAAGAAGTAAGCACTAGGTTATCATTTATGATGTTGACGAAGCCATTAACAACCCGAACCTACAAGTCCTGATCAGGCCGGCTTCAGAAGATACCAGTATTACAAGTATATGTCGTATCCGAACGTCATGATGCGTAAGGATTATATTTAGGAGTCAATCACTGCCATCACACGTCAAAGTGGGCCACTTCCGACACGCAGTTCACTCTTTTGTACCGAAACCACTTCAGTATTTGCAATGCATGAAGTTAGGTCACGTAAGTGGTGTGGGAACGAACTCTACCGTCTGTTACCAATGCAATAGGCACCACAACATGGACACGTGCCAGGCCACAATACTGAAATGCTCAAATTGCAATAGGACACATGATGCCTGTTCGAAGTATTGTCCAGTTATTCGAAGGAAGCTATCAATAATAAAGAAAAGACTAGATATTACATCTTACATCGAGAAGCCGCTGAATTCATTACGCGATGACGGTTTTGTCGCCGGCACTGCACCAAAGCCTCTAAAACCACGTTGCCTCACGAAGCACGTCCAAAACCACCTCCACCTTTCCCACTCAGGGCAAGCACTCTCTGTTCCAAGAGCAAAGAGGCCTCTACTAGCAGTGAAGCTGACGCTTTGTTTCTACAACAAAGTACGACTCTAGATGTGTCTAAAGACAGTGACGCCTCTACCAGCAATGCCCTTGGCGCTTGGCCCAAACTGTCAAAGATACATGCACCTGATGAGTGGCATCAGACTTCGACAGTTAGGGACACTTCGTCGGTACCTCATAACCTGACGGACGAAGCGGGCAAGTGATCGGCATGGTCAGCACCCAAGTCCATGCCATTCGCCTGCTGCTGAGCAGGACGCAGACGCCGACAGCTCGAAGTGTGTTGCAACTGCTTGACACCATCACTCCAGCTCTCTTAAGCTTTCAGAAGTCTGCTGCTTGAGAACGCAAGCGGTACCACTATTGCTTCATCATCTACAAAATTTTGGGTGCATGGCACCACGCATACAAGTTGCTTAATGCCACAAGTGCGCTGCTCTGACTAAGCCACGGGAGTGACTCACTGTGATGTTAAGCACATAACTGCCGTTACATCGACGGCAGCAATGACTTTTCTCTCCTTCTATATCTCTAACTTTTATTCCCCTTCTCCAGTGCAAGGTAGCCTACCGGGGTCATCCATGGTCTTTCCTGCCTTTATTTCATCCCTATTCTCTCTTTCGTGGAGTGGTTTTATTGTTACGCTTCAACCTTCCATTAGGCAACTGGTTGTAGTCGATGCGTTAGTCAATAGAAGTCGGAGAAATTAGTTTTTCTGATAAACTTTCTAGCGTATTAGAAATTAGGTGGGAAGATATTTGTAAACTTCTTTTTAAGACCATGCCCAGCCGACTTCCCTTGTTTGAAAATGACTGTGTTCATTCATTTGCTTCTTCTTCAAGAACACAGCACGTTAAAGACGCACGTGAGTGTAATTGGCATAGAAAAGCGGGTGCTCCCGAAAAAAACAATTTTGCTCAATTTATTTGTACATATTAGGCTCTGCATATCTCAACGTCGTCTTTGAATATCATTCAAATTATAGCCAGAGCGCTAAGATAAAGCATGAATTCGGCCCAGCTGTGTTGTCGACTAAGAGGAGTACTCCGAACTTTAAGTCTCAAAAGTACGCAGACTTGATCGGTTATCGCTAACAAGTTCGTGCGTACATCGGAGTCAATTGTGGAAGTTCAGAACCGGGGCAGCTGCTTTAATCGAACGCGCATCTAAACGCAAGTACCAAAAGAAGCAACCTTCGTAAATCCGCTGCAGAAGCAATATCTAGATTAGCTAGCTGCAAGTACTATAATGAGCGGGTTGAAACGTGTGTGCATAGTGATAACACTGGCTAACCACTCTGTTGATCACATATTAGCACAATAGGGCTAAAAAGCTCGCTTCGCTGAACTTTCTGCGTCTGCTCCACTGGTCGTGAGCGGAAAATTATCTTGTGCGTGACCGAAAAATTCATACAGATACAAAGCAAATAAATAAACATTTACGGGAATGTCATGTAGTGCAAGCAAATAAAATGAATAATAAAAATACTTCAATTCAAGTGAGAATTGAATCTGGCAAGCAGGTGTCCAGCCACACAGCCACGGTATTGCTTGAAACTGCTTTGAAAAATAATAAAAAAAAAACACTATACATCATTGTTATGTAGGGGAAGGAGTCTCTTTAAAGCCTGTAATATATTGCGTGGCAAAAGAGTAGAATCGCGTCAGGCGTCAAAACATGTCGATTGCACAATGAGTGGGTGTTTTGGAGGGCCACCCATTACAAAGTGCTCAGACAAATAATAGTCAGTTTCAAAAGCATCCACAAAGGAAGAAGCTGCGAAGGTTCGCGTGTTGCCTTACGGACGTGTAGTGGACCATTCTTTGATTTGCAAAAGGAAGAAATAACTGCGTGGTGGACACCTATACCAACTGTCCTTGCAAAAGACATTCAAGGATTGTTTGAGACGAGCAATGTTAAGCCAACAGTCGTTTGTGTCCTTATGGTACGGTTGAGGCATGAACCAGAAACCGAAACTAAGCGTGGAACTGAGAAGGCATTGCGCACTGAACCCGATTACGCTATCGCGTTCTACTCTCGATCGTGAAGCTAGCGTGTTCTTTAGGTTTTTCTATCAGCAATGTTTGTGGACGGTAAAGGGCGCCGAACTCATCCGAGTTCAGTACCGTCTATATCTGATAAGCTCGCACTTAAGAGACTGGAGAAGCATACAGAACGAGGCCGGTGTAGAAGGGCGAATACGACACCATTTCCTTGTTGTGCAGAGAGCCGCAAAAAGCAGTAATTAAACAGCGTGACGGGGGCGTGCGCGCGCCACAAGAGGAACGAGTCACAGGGAGAAAGAGGGAAGAGGAAGAAGAGGAAGCAAATTAGAACGCTTGCGTTAGTAAGCACTGCAGCTTAGTTCCTGTTCATTTGCGGCTGTGCTCAGCAGCCGATGGCAGACGTTCAGAGCTGAGGGGGAGGGGGGAAGATGGCGACAGCAGTACGAGGCGCTAAGATGTACGAAGACAAGCGAAGAGTGGGGAAAAGGACGTTTTACGTTGCTTGCCATGGATCTCGCAGGACGCCTTCGCACGGCCTTATTTCTTTAGGACCTAATGAATTGTGCTTCTGAGTGATTCAATGTGGAACGTGGCCTAAACCAAAAATTTATCAATCTATAGCACCGGCAGTGCACGTATTCACAGTGTTGAAAATGCGTGCACGATCTCTAATATTTACCTGCGTGTTGCAGCGATAAAACATGGCGTGAAATCGCTGCTAGGGAAGAATATTGGGAACATCCATTCGTGCTTACTTGAAGTAAGATTGGAAGTTTTATGTACGCTTCACTGATTGTGCATTTTATTGATTTGAAAACTTTCAAGAGAAGGATCGCTTAATATAAGACATTTAATACGAAGTGCACAAGACCTGCAGTTTATTTTGTTCCGTTGGACAACGCGGACGATGCATAATTCCACCAAAAATGCTTAAATAAACGGAAAATATGGAACAACATTCCTTTAATGTTTGTTATTTTTTAAGGCTCTAATTGAGGCTAATGTCGATTGTGTTTTCATGTTTAAAAAAATGCTCATTGTTAGATATCATTGACTAGGAGCGCTGGAACTTTTCGAATTAGTTTAGGTTGCTTTTCACCTGGTGCAGTTCTTAAATGCACACCAAAAACATCGTACTTGAATATATATTTTTTTTCATTCCGCCTCCGTCGAAATGCTCATACTGAGTGCGGTAATACAGCTCGTAACTTCGCGTTCAAAACAAAACGGTATTGTCGATACACTATTACGAGGATTAGAACTAGATTCAACTGCTTACACATATCCCTAATGAGTACAGCTTGCATAGAACGAGAGGATATTATGTAGACTCATGTCACGCCACCATCTGCAAGCCCACCAACAGTTTGAACAAGTTTAGCTAAAAACCACCCTGCTCTCCCGTTAAGATATAGAACGGCGACCACCTATGATAGCACGTAAATTTCTGGCTCAATGATTCACTCCAAGGTGTGTTGCAGACACGAGTTACCAGTTATGAGGTTTGTTCTTGTCATGCAATATGATCAATTTTGCACGCGTAAGAAAACGCCGCCCCGCTCTGCATGCATCGCATTTTAGTGCTGCCAAAGGGGTTAACTTTCTGTCACCGATCCTACGAAAATTGGAGAGGATACAATTGCTCGATGAAGGTCTAGAAGGGTGTGAGATGTCTTCCCTCTAACAAGTTTGATATAATTGTGTCATTGTGCTGCCGCAACAGGAAAGGTGCCTTGAGAAGTAAACGGATGTTGCTGCAAGAAAAAAAAAGAGTGAGAGAGAGAGACAGCTGTGCACCGTAAATGTGCGCACGTCATTTTCCGGAACTTGTGGGAAGCCAGTGGAAAGGAGGAGGCCGAGTGAGCAAAGATTGACAAGTGCGGCACAAAGTCCCGAGGCGGGCAGAGAAGTGGCGCTCGCCGGCGAAGGAGAGGGCCGGCGGGAGGGGCTTGCGGGCGAGAGGAGCCGCCCTCGGCCGCGCGTCCGAGCGCCGCGGTCCCAGTCGGCTCGGCGTCCGCGCCGCGTGTTGGAGCGCGGGGGGGGACGCGCTTCCACTGGGGGGCACACGAGCCCCGGTCGCGTTCCTCGCCCGAGGGGGGGACACGACCATGCGACGCCTGACGGGCCGGGTCTCGCTGCTCGCGGGCCTCTGCCGTGCCGTCCCGGGCCGCGTCGACCGCTGCTGACGGCGCTCGCGCCAACACGGCCACGTCGACGGCGGCACGCATGACGCCGGACAACCCGGGCTCGAGTCCAGCCTTCTCGGAAGGTGCGTCCCTGCGGACAGGCGACTGCTGTCACGCGACCCACGCCAGCGTGTCACTCGGTGGCCTGTCACTCGGACGGTTTCCGCAATCGGAACTTTGCCACCCCGACTGACACGCAGCCTGAGGTCCGGCAGCAGGCACCTTTTGCATTCGTGTCTGCCTTGATTTGTTTTCACATTGCACCGCGGGTCTCTTATATCTGCTGCACCTCTTTGAACGCCGGCTGCTGCAACGGCTCTTTTTCCTTACATGACTTCCACTTTTTCTCAACTGTGAAAATTCAGAACTGCCATCTCATTTAGTGAGACATGTAAACTCATACTTTACAGAGCCGCAACGAAGTGCGCACGGAGCCGATGCGTGGTCGCTTCTTGCCGCACTTCACGGGAAACTTTGGTTTAGAGCGCTTCAAGTTGCTCGCTCGAGGTGTAATTGCTGTACTTGTAAACTGTGCTACTCAGAAGAAACTTAGTTCTTCAGTGCTTCTTATTTAATTTAGTCAATGTATTTCCAATATGCACTCACCAGAACTTAATACAGTTTTTTGGTCAAAACTCCGTAGGATTATTTTCAGAACAGGCGGTTCGCGAGGTACTTCTGAACTACCGGAACTTTGACTTTCCCGCATCAGTTTCAAGTTTTTCTGAACGCCGTTTCTGCATGAACACAGTCCTATATTTTTTTGGAGCAGCGGTATAAGCTGTAATCTGGGCAAATATTTTTACACGTGGTGGCACGCGTAGCTTTCGTGTTCTTAAGAATGTTCTGCCGTTTTTTTACGCTGACACAATTAATTAGGCCCAGCCATTGAAAGGAAAAAGAAACCCTAAATGCTCGAATTACGTTAAATTGTCATCGCACGTATGCTTAGCGACATAAGTGACTGTCCTTACACTCGTTAAGGGAGCCAGTTAGTGTATGTTTCGATCAAGTTGAGGTCATTTACATTTTAGTTGTAGAAATATTACAAATCTTTTTCGAGCAACATCTCACGAGGTTGTGCGAAGTTTACTTCTATTGTAGCTAGTATTCAAGGATCCAGTATTTTAGTCCAGTGCTTTGCAGCTGTGGAGGCTGGGTGTGCCCAACCCGAGCTAAATTTGTGCTCGCTTCTAATAAATTTTATTGTTAGTCCACATAAGGCAATTTAGCATATTATGAGACATTAGACGTCATAAGCGTTTTGTTTTTCACGTTGATTAACTCTAAAAACTCTGAAAAAAAATAGTGACATCGCTAGTGAGTTTGTAAAATTTAGAAAAAAAATGTTGCCGGAAAGTATAACGCAATACTCTGCGTGTAAGAGCCTCTGAGGTCTATTCAGAAACGCCTCAGGGTGTCGTAGCTTTTCTGCAGCATAGTTAAAAGAATGATAGTTCTAAAAATCCACTTTTCAAAATATTTCTGAGAAAAAACAATAATGATGTCATTGACTTAAAATTAGCTGATTAGTTCAACACTGCAAGAAGAAAGCACTTTTCAGAAAGGTAGTGGTTTGACAACGCCTAAATGTTCTGCTATTGCTGTTGACACCCCGCCGGTGCGTGAAAAATAAGAAAGAAACAACAGACAGTGATAAAAATTTAACAGCATGTGTAATGTGACTGCAAACATATTTGGACAGCATCTTCAAAGAAAAAAAAAGAATAATACATGATTTTTACAATACTTATTGCGATCAAAGATGTTTTTGTAAAGTTGGCTTCTTTGCATAAAGATATACATAGCGGCAAAGCACCTGTTAGGTAGCTCGTGGCACCCTGCGCAGATGCACTGAAAACGCGCTTTGCCAGTCGTTTTAGATGGCGCATTTTGAGAGGTACATCCCTTAGAATTAATACTGCTTGAGAAATAAACCCGCTAAATGTAGTTCAACGCTTTTTATATCAGTGAAAATGAGTATGAATCTAAAGGTAATGGTATCTGCATTGAGCGTGTAACAAGTTCTTTTTTTCTTGTTGCTGCAGAAGTATTTAGGGCATCCTACTCGATAATACGTAAAGCTACACTAGAAAAATCAACTGAACGAAGCACGAGACAAAAGAAAATAGCTGTGGTTTCCCGATACATACTTGTCCTATTTGTTTTTTTTTTTTAAGTGAACGACAACAACCATTGTAATGTTGCATTCAGGGAGTGTTTAGTTGTTTTTCAGGTGAGAAATTACACCTTTAACGCTTCCAGAATTCCTCTGTTTAGTCACGTTAATCACTATATATTACGTAATGTAGAACAGAACAACAAACTTCGTCGTGAAAGATAATGACAGCAAGAGATGCAGCCTTAAAAACTCACTCCCGGGCAGAATTTAGCGATACAGGAAGTAGGGCTTTCGACGAAAATGTTCTGTGGAGGAGTGCCGTTGTGTTGCCACATCGGACCAGCTTTGCCACCAATATGCGTATCTGGCCTCAACACAAACATAACAATTGGCACTGCGACGCACAAACTCAAATAGGCACTGCTATTCGATTAATTATTTCACTCTTGCCACTTAACAACACAAACCTCAGACAAACCCCGAATAACTCCCTAGCTCACTTAGAGTTATAGTATAAAACAGACGACAATGCGAGATTGGCGCGAAATGTATTGCCGTTCAACCATTTCCCAGTATACTTTCATGTTTAGTTACTGTCGTTTCGCCGCAAATGCTCGTAGGAATGCTATTTTTCACCGCCACGCTATAGACAACCCGTGACAGCTAGAAATGCGGTTCTCGGTTTATGGCTGGAAGGTCGCGGGATGGATCCCGGCCTTGACGGTCGCACTTAGACGGAGGCGAAATACTTAAGCCTCGTGTATGTTTGCAGTCGCATTTCACGTCAAAGAAGACCAATCGGTCGAAGTTCCCAGAGCCCTCCACTACCCCGTTCCTTATAACCATATCGCTTTTTTTGGGACGTAAAAGCCAAAACATTATTATTATTTAGATTTGCCGGGGCTGCGTTCACGCGTACAGCAAATATTTAAACACTCGGATGGCCACTGTCTCTGAAGTTGACTTCTCACGTGCCCGCTACGTAAGGGTCACGAACCATGAAGCCAGGCTTTGAGCGGCGGGAAGCGCCACATTAGGCGCTCGCTTGCGATGCACGCATCCCGAAAACTTGTCATATTTGCGCTTGCATCCCAGTTCATAGTTGGCTCGCGTTCATGATGCCAGTCGCTCACGCACGGAATTCACCTACGTTAGACGCGCCATTGAATGAGCCTATATAGCTTCCAGCTTCCACCAGAAAAGCGCATAAAAAGAATAAGACGATCAGAAAATGTGAACGTACAGCACAAAACGCACCTGGTGGTAGAGTAATACAAAAGAGCAATAAGTATTCTTTTGTTTCGAACTTTCTGTCTGTGCGAGAACATGCATACGGTGTATAGAATTCACGCGCACGCGTATTACGAGACGGCCAAAGCGGGACACATTGCGTCGAATTGAAACAACTGTTCAGTTTCAGGTGGGTGGTGTCACAACTTACGAGCAGTGGGCCATGCTATATATGAAGCAGGAGATACGCGGTGGGGAAAGCAAACTATCGAGTCGCCCGGTGGGTGTTTGCGCCGTGAGGCTTTGCTTCTTAGGGGTTTCCAAATGTACAGATGGCCACATCTTCAGTACAAGCTATTTAAAGGAACTCTGAGCTTACCTTTAGGCTGCTGAAGCGGGCGGCACTACAAATATAGTAACGCAGGCTGCATACGAAGTTCGTCCAATCACGTGTCTTAGCTTAACAAACGGACGGCGCAGTGGGCATGTTGAAAGCAAATGAATTAAAATCAGTGGACTAGTCAGGAATTCTGAAAGTAATTACCTCACTCCTAAAGAGCACGTAAAACCGACTGTTTGCCTTGATGGAAGATGGTAAAGCAGCCAGGAGTAAGATTAACAACAAAAACGTGTCTTTTCAATCAAACAAGAAGTGGAGCTGTCGAAAGTGGAATAGAAAATAAGTGCATTTAATTTTAAGGAGCCTCTTTGCTGTTCTCGCCGAGAAACAAAGGAAAAAAAAGAGAGGAAACAGTAGGCCGCATAGACAAAAGCAACCTTAAAGCATTTGTCTCTTTTTGGGGGCATTGTTAAGTCAATCGCGAGAAGCGAATTCGAGCCGCCCAGGGACGCTTTGGTCGGAAGCACCTTCCGCAGAGCAGCAGCTTTCACTGTGTGCCTGATCATAAAAAAAAAAAAACGACAAATGATACGAAAGAGAAAGATCAACGACCTTTGTTCAGAAACTACCGTATCATGCTGTTGACAAATGGAAGCACATTATTATTGCATCTTTCTGTTTTTTCGTCTACATTGAAGCAAAGACAAGTTAAAAGATGCAAGTTTCAGTGAAATGATATCGGCAGAGAAGAGCACTTGCGTAAATGTATTCGTGAGGTTCGGTGCGTTTGACGGGGACGGATCGCGAGTCTTCCCTCACCTTCTCTTGTACGAAAGCACGACGGGAAAACGAAGGTGCCGGCGCTAGCCTTAGCTCTTGGGAAATCGTCGAGCTTGCGCTGTCACTTGGGGCAGCCTATGGTTGGTGTTGGCAGAGCTGGTGCTAGACAGCGAAAGTAAATCCTGTTTATCCAGAACGCCACAGCCCGGAATCCCATTCAGCACCAGCTGGAACTTTTCTTTTTCAAACGCACCGATCTTGTAGAAATAACTAATTCCTGCTCAGTACGTCCAATGCACATTCGCACTCAACCGAACGTGACAAGGGCTCATTGTATGTAATAGACGAAACCCCGTTTTACGCTTGACGATACAAATGCGATTTACGGCTAAAAATAAGCCGTAAATCGATAAAAAAATAAAAAGAAACATTTTCGTAGATCTGATTACTTGAAATTCTATCCAGACGGAAATGCGGGAAAACGTAACGCATACTTGCTTGAAGGCTAGAACAAGCACCCCGTGAAGATAGTTAGTTATATTGGGTTTATTGGGAGATAGTCAGTTCGGGAGGATAGGAGAGCATCAGCTGCGCTGTGCGTCACTTCTGTGCCAGATTTTCTAGAGAATGGATAAATACAATTTTTTTTCAACGATAGAAACAACGTTACACCAAGCGCGAATTCGGCATCATCTCATTTAGACGAAGTGATATGTTCATTAGACACGAAGAGTGACTGCTCCGTCGTTGCCGGTTGGTATAGTGTAATTCGACGCTCTTTAGAATACAAACGCTTGAACGTTCCTAATGTGACCATACTCAGTGACTATTTTGATTCCTCCACTGTTAAGCTCATTCACATCACCGAAAAAATGACTCTAAGGCACCCCCAGGCTAGCGATATACGCAGTTGCTCATTTCCGTGTGATCACCGTATACTGAAAATGTGCTGGGGGTATCTTGCTCCGTAAATCTATAACAATAGAAATGCCTTTTCTTAATGTATAAAGTTTTGGTGGCATGAAAACCACCCAACTTCGTCGAAAGCCTGAAACGGTTTTAACGCTTCCAAAATTTCACCACACGCATATATCTCTATATCCTTATTTATGCCAATATGGGTAGAATAGCTTCGTTCGTGGGGGAGTTCGCCTCCTTCGAACATGTTATTCTTTTTTTTTTCATGACTGCGTTGGCTCTAATGCCAGCGTAAGCGAGAAATGTTAGCGTAGACACGTAAATTATCCTGAAAACGTGTAGTGATGTGAAAAACGGGACGCTTACGAGTTCTAATACTCAGGTTTAAACTTTTTCGCCCACAGAAGTGTACACGTGACGCAGCCATTTCATTGGAAAAGTGAAATTTAAGACAAATCAAATGAAGCGGTATCTGGCCAGTCACAAAAAAAGACGTGAAAATTAATAAACGCGAACACGTTTTCTTCGTGAGTACAACACCTACAATGTCAACCACTGCCAAAACATCGCCGATTGGTGAATCATGCTGGCGCCATTTTCCGAAAAGAAAGTTTTTGGCTTCCCGTATGACGCTACGATAACTTCGATAATTAAACACGTGAGCAGAACACCGAGCTAAATGAATGCACAGCACACTATTGTAGCAAAATAAGAGCAAAGGTTGGGAGATAAAGCAAGATGTTCGCACCATTAGTATGAGTCAAGCCACGATAAAGAGGCGTACAGGCAAAGGGGTGGGGTGGGCGCTGCAAGGGACTTCGATAATTAAGCAAGGAAGAAAAGACGGAGGGAGCGGAGCAGACGAGTGGGGCTCACATCCGCTCGGTCTGCGGTTGAGATTGCGGAAACCAGGAACGGGAAATGTGACGTCCCTCCTGATTCCACGACAACGTTCGTTTTCCGAGAAAAAATAAAATAAATATACAGAGCAGAAATTGTAAGGTGACTACAGAACATAAGCGACGCGGCAATGACACCGTGAAATCGAGAGAACCAAGAAGCAGGAACGGCCGGGTAGGCGGAGGCCATACATTTGCGAAACTTTTAACACTTGAGGCTGGCGTTTAAGCGCTCTAACGCAGCGAAAATGCTCTCTTTTCTCAATTTTCGTTGTGCAGCTTCAGACGGAGAACATGAGCTATCGTGAACTTTTTTTCGAAGTCAACGTGAAAATGAGATATGTCCGGCGGGAAAAAAAAAAGAGCGAAAAGATATCGGAGCTTGGAGTTTCTCGTAGAAACGTATATACCATTAGTATTTTTGCGGTTTTAAATACGAAAATGTAATAGCACATGATTCTTCTGGCCGTAGTGGCGATAAGGAAAACTAGAAGTTCATGGCTTTCGATGGTCCCAGTTTGTCTTAGCCCCCCCCCCCCTCCCCCCTCTTCCACCATCTTGACGGTGCTATGACGCTTTTTGGGCGTTGTCCACGGTTGCGCTCTTGAGGGCAGCACTACGTGTGCAGAAGGGTGCTACATCGAAGCCACGCTCTCCGGAATACCGTCGATAGATTTATGATCTTCAGTATGAATCCCAGCTGAACTTAGCTGAAGAGTGAAAAGAAGAACTGTACAATGTTAGTACGTAATCTACTTTTTCATTTTTGCTACACACGCCCCGCCGCGGTGGTCTAGTGGCTAAGGTACTCGGCTGCTGACCCGCAGGTCGCGGGTTCGATTCCCGGCTGCGGCGGCTGCATTTCCGATGGAGGCGGAAATGTTGTAGGCCCGTGTACTCAGATTTGGGTGCACGTTAAAGAACCCCAGGTGGTCAAAATTCCCGGAGCCCTCCACTACGGCGTCTCTCATAATCAAATGGTGGTTTTGGGACGTTAAACCCAACAAATCAATCAATCAATCATTTTTGCTACAGAGCGCACAACCGAAATAGACATATAAATGCATAAGATAGCTTTCGTTGGGGTGATAATGCGTCGATAAGGCAACAAAACAAGACAAAACAAAACAAAAAATGACGTTGTTCTAAAGTCTAGTACTGAAGGCGCGCAATTAGAATATGACCACAGTTAAGTTCGCATACGTGCCTGTTTCTGTATCAGCAGGCTTCACATGAGCTGTTGTGCACGTTGCAGCGGAAGGTACAGATCAGTCTTCTTTTTTCGCGGAAACCGTATAGCAGCATACAGGTATTCTTGTGCCCCACAAAGAGTAATGTGCTGCTATCGATAGAGGCTGCCTGAAGTGAAGCTGCAGCTTATGTGCTCATATGCAAAACACTGTAGCGACTGAGGGAGAATGATGGGAGGTAGAGAAGCCGCAATTGAAGAAAAAAAACAAAGAAAATGGTCCTTTGTGTACTAATATGCGAGAGGCCCGCTTGACGCCGAGTCCTCGCGGTTGGTTCCGTCGCTGGGAGAGGATACACGCGATGGGAGCACAGTGCGTGCAGCTGTTGCGACTGTGGCTTCCGAAAATGAAATTACTTCGCACTGGTCCTGATTAAGGGATAGCGCGCGGTTCGGCAAGCTCACCGCCGTTGTGCGTGCCGCCCCACGTTCGTACGGAGTGCAGTGTGCCCCCCGAACCGAAGAAGCACAAATGCTGATGTAATTGATCGGTCACATCGCGTGCGGGATGGGCAAGCAAAAGAAATCGGAGCGGTAAAGCTTGGTCCGCGGATTCATTTCTCGAACAAACAGCGCCCCGTTTGCCGTTCCGGTTCAAGGCGAACGGTTGCTAATCGAATTAATCTAATACTCGCAATCTGTAGAGCTTCCGGTGCGCACGCACGAGAAGCGGCCGGGAAATTTGTGAAACGCACGAACTAACTTCGTGCGTGATTCCACCAGTGGACTAACACTGACTTTTTTCAACTCAAACTTGTACATTCTGCTCGCTTTGTCGCTGCAGCCATTACTTCGGCTGCTTCCATTTTTTTTTAGCTCAGCCACTTTATTCTTAGGTATAAATGACTTTCGAAGGATTCATTATCATTATGTTGCTCAAACCAGCAACGTCACTGGGTTAGTCATATGCCATAATCGGTGCCGTTGCAAGCATATGTTTGATCGTTCAAAGCGGTGCAGCCGAAAGAAACTCTCTACTATTGTGTTGCAACATCATACACTGACTACCAGTGTGAAGCGTCTCTCTATGCTCCTGTGTGTTGGTCAGCGCGCTGGTCTGCTAAAATAAAATAGAAATAAATGTGCGATAATTTTTAAGTGCATTGCCATTGCGCGTTACTTGAAATATATATGTTGTGTGAGCAAGATTGTGGCTTTAGTAGTTCGCTGCTAAAGGTTGGGCACAGTGGGTTCAATGGTACTAACGGTGACGACATGGTGATGGCAAGCCAACGTTTTTGATACAGTATCTAAAAACGTTGTGGCAAGCAGATTTACATTCAGCGAATAAATGGCCCAACAGCGCGAAACAAATGGAACCACAAAATGCAGCCAGCACGGCGGCTGCACCACCCATTGCCGTTCCCTCGTCGTCTTCATTTCTCACTGCATTGTTTTTCCGTGGTGGCCAGGCGAGGAAGGAGGCGGAGGACGCAGGGTGGGTGGTGCAAGGCGGGTCTTCAAGTTCCGAAACCTGCGCAGCTTGGCCCGAACCCAACTGGGCCGAGCAGTGAACCGCGCCCGCGAACTCCGTGAGTACCCTGGCGCGCGGAGACTCGGTTCTTGTATGGCCTGAACCATGCAAAAAGGAGCGAGTCAAACGTAACTTAAGAGCCCTTAATCAAAGTTTAAACTACGTGGGATATACGCAAGCAGGCAGTTCGCACGACGGCAAAAATCAGCCTTTCATGCCTGTCATTGGGGGACAATAAAAAATAATGCCGTCCTAGTACACGGACTTCAGCCTGTGTAGTATGATGGTTTTATACTGTAAAACATGAGTTGAACTTTTGTTCGGTTGTCGCAATGCCTGTGTTACATTCTATTTTACGGATGCATAGGAGTCGGAATGTAGCGCACAGTATAAAATGCTGAAAGATGCGCTTTGGTTACAGTAGTACGTGAAGCCGATGTTGTTGGTATGGAATAATTGAGAAAAAGCGTAGGCAGCGAGACGACACAATTGAAAGATAGCGCCTGTGTCGTCACACTGGCCTCTGTTCCTGTGTGTTTTGCGCTTTTCATCAATGCGCTTGGGTTACCGAAAAAACAATTTCATGTTGTGATGGTTGCCTTTCAGATTTCACACACACCAAAACAAACAGGCCGACTATTCGCATCTAAGGAGCCAGTTCAAAAAATGTTCGAACACCCTGTCTTGTGAGGCAATCCTTTACGGGTTGCGTCGGCACATCGGAAGGACACGAACACACATACTCAGAGCACAAGTGATGCTCCATCGTCACATATGCAAATATTCTCGCACTAGAAGTCACCACATGTTGCCAATTTGACAGCGCTAAGGGTAGCGCTCTTTTCAATGCAAGGGTACTAATATAATGCAACCTGCTGCTTTATTATACGGTTCCACAGTAATCTGACTGACAAGCTCATTAAATGGTTTCTGTGTTGCACAAAGTTAGTACTTGTACGCTGTCGCAATAAAAGATTTCACGTGAAGGCTCTTACACCGGACGGCTCCTCATCGGTGGTACCTATGAGCCCTAATGTATCAGCAGTACCAATGGAGCAAGCGAGCTCCCTTACGACCTCGTGCGCCCGAAAGAATCGCTGAGCGGGCTTGAATGCGTGTACCATTGTTTTCGAAATGTAGGCATAATGATAAGTGCGCTCCAGGTACTTCTTAGAGCACACTTATAATTATGCTACTTTTTTTTTTTACTTTCACACTCTCCGAATCTTACAGCAAGCCTCCTCAGAGTCCGCAGAACCACACCCGCCTGTGTCAAATAAATGACAACTGGTAACACTGAGTGGTTTTCAGAATGCATCAAATAAAAAGAAGTTACGGGGATTTTTAGTGTTTACAGGACTCGCATAGGCGGTCACAACCATTGTTGATTGGCTGGATTTGCACAATGCCAGTGTGCGTGTGTGGCACCCATGTGTTGGCTTTAGAAAGCTCGATGGGTTACGACTACTGCCAGTGGCAGTAGCACTTCCTTTCAGACGGCAAGCTGGCGGAGACAAAAGGCCACCGGAGTGGAACGCTTCACCGTTACTTTGTTATTTGGCTGGTGGACTGCTGTGTGAAAGTGTAATTTGCGCAGTGGAAATAAAAGTTCGTGCCACAGTGCCCCCCATATGGTGAGCCTCCAGTCTATGCTATAAGCTGCGCGTTCAAAACTCAGTTTTGTGCATGGGGAGATCGTGCTGGTTGACAAGAGGGTCGTAAATCCGGATAGTTAAAACAACGAGAACAATAACAAAAGACACAAGACAGCCCCAGTGATCAAGGGTTTTGTGGCTTGTCACCATCCGCCTTTGCGGCTCCACTGTAGTAATTTATAATCTCATTTGCACGGTTTATTCTAACAACAAGAACATTACTATGAAACATATCTGTAGTAAAATTAACCGGAAACACGCTGCCAGTTTGGGTGATACTTGTCGCACGCACTCAGATTCGTCTAGTTTTTTTTCTTCTTTGAAACTATCGCTGATGGCTTTATAATGGCGTTATCAGGAAGCCAGACCCGCAGGCTGGGTATGTTTATGTCAAGTCATTTATTCATTTATTTTTATTCATCGTTTCAGGCTTCTTTGCCACTACTTACACACTGAGCACAGAATGGTAGCCGTCCTCGAAAGAGACAGATTTTGTCCCAAGGGGTAGACGAGACTGGCGCGTTCTTCGGGTCGTTGTTAAGCACCTTAAAATCCGCTTATTTTTTATACGAGTCGTATAGACTGATCTCGACCTTGTATTGGCCTTTCAAAGCAATACTGGCCGTTACAGGTGATTGAATCTCATTTGCGGTTTTGACACCGCCTTTTTGTCGAGTATACTCATGAACATGTTCATAACGACACATTGTAAAGACAGCTTGCGGACGCTGATAGCCGACAAGCTTCTCCACTTAAAAGTGCCGGTATATTGCTAGACGTTATGGCAACAGCGCACAACCTGTGTTTCGTGAGATGTTTTGTGCACGCTCGTTCAACCATTTGTGGCCTCTCCTGGCTTCACTGCGGATCATTTAAGCACCGCCTTCGTCGTTTCGAGACGCGCCTTTGCTTGTTTCGTCTTCTTTAATTACTATCGCCACATCTATGAGCAGATGCTTAATTTGGAGATAAAGTATTTTGTAACCCATTGGATCTGTGCCAACAGAAGGACGTTGTGCGAGTGCATGCAGTGTGAGCGTAAAAAAAAAAAGAAAAGCGCGCCCGAAAAGAGGAAAAGCAGAATGTGAAACAAGCCAGTATCAGCGGAGAAAATTCGTTTCGACATCGAACCGCGAGGCTGGGCGAAAGAGAATATTAAAAACAATGTAATAAAAGACGCAGCCACTATTCACTCGGCATCTGGAAAACATGTCGAGCAGTTTAGTGAGAAAAACGTCAGTTGGTTAATGCGACGCTACACCATGAAGAGGCATACCTTTTGGCATTGAGGTGATCCGTACACGGTATACACAGTTTGATCCATGAGTCAACGTGGATGGACTTGATGAAAACGAGCAAGTCCATGCATCGAGAATGGGCGTTCAGCTGCTGGTGATTGAGAGAAATCCAGCCAGAGCTCCAGTTCTCAAAAGAGAAGCCAAATTGAATCGACCGCTTACAGGAGTAGATTGCGTGGCTTCGTTGCCAAAGCCATTTTCAATAAAGCAATGTCCGGCTTGTAAATAAATTAGTACATCAAATTTCTAGTCATGTAATGGTGGCGACGTTATTCAAGGTCTAGGACGAGCTCTTCATTGAATATACGACACGTTGCAGTTTGTATGACCTTCCTCGTCATCATTATAATCATCATAGTCTCACTACGCCCACTGCAGGGCAAAGACTTCTTTGGGCTCTGCCAATCAATTAGGTCCTGTGCTGTCGTTATAGCTGCGAACGTCTTAATCTAATCTGCCCAACTAATTTCTGTTTCCTTCTTACGCGTTTGCCTTATCTTCGAATTTAGTCAGCTACCTTTAATGACTTGCAGTTTTCCTGCCTAAGCGCTACGTGCCCGGCCCATGTTCATATCTTCTTCTTGATTGTATGGCTTTGGAACCACATAAAGTGAACTTTGTTCAGGTGGCTCCTGACATCAATGCAAGCGCAGTGCTGAGCGGAGGAACTTTCCTGCTATATAATATGATGCACTGATGTAAGATTTGTTCAACTTTACTTCAGCCGACATTTCTGCCATTCTGCAAGAGGTAAATTTATTTTCACTGTCTTATAAGGAAAGCGAATGAAGTGTCACTCCGTGAACATTGGTGCCGCTCCAGAGAACGGGTGCTATCCTTTTTGGGCGTTCTTCATATACTGTCTCTTCAGGTTAACTAGGACAGCTTTTTCGTCCTAAATATTTTGAGGGAGTGCACGGGGCTCGGTTTCATTTTCCACGATCCCGCTCACCGTCAGCTGCTGACTGTTGTACTGACCGCTATTTTCATAACTCTTTCAAATATGCATAAGCGGTCTCCGGGATGATATAACCGCTCCACGCCGAGTTGAGCTTGCGAATTATTGTTGCACCCACGACGCCTTATTTCACTATTTCGCGAAGTAGTGAAGTTCGCACTACCCGCCCGTAAGCCAATGCGCACACGTATGAAGCCGTGCTTTCAATTATGCTATTGTTGCTGATGATTACGAACTATGACTGAGCCTTTCCGTAATCGGTAGGAAGCTTGCAACCACCTACTTGTTGCGCTATTCCCACGCAGTGGCGCCTAGTGTGATTCTGCCCCTCTTCCACGCAGTATATAATCATTTAAACGTGGCTCCCCATATGACGTTTCTGCTGATTTGTGTTCTTTCCTGAAGCTCTTACAAGTAATGATGCGGCTCTGTGATATATACTAGTTGATTGCCGCGTCGGATGCCTGGGTTAGATATACAGAGCGACTAATTCTATAAAGTTTATTTTTTTAACGATGTCGTCGCTATGCGTGGACACACTCTACGACACCGATTTCACAGATGGTGCGTGTACACTTGCGCGTAAAACTCAAGCTGTGATTGACTGTAGCTGCAGAGACATACGTCTGAAGGAAATGCAAGAAGATTACGGAGTTGGCTATTACTTCCCGGAGAAAAAAAAAAACAGGGAAAGAACGATGTTTACTTTCGGAGGAAAATCTGTGGAAACATATTGTTGAGTGCTCTGCATGTCCTAAAGTTAGAAAGGTCCGCAACACTTACATGCTGCGGCAAGCTCGACAAAGCCTCGTGAATGAGCACAAAAATCGACTGTCTGCCAGGAGCAACACTGTGCTACAGCTAAAGAATATGGGCGCAATGACGCAATCAGTGACTAATTTGAATTTAAAATAAACCATCTAAAAGGGTAGGTAAGAAGATAAAACAATCAACAATCAACGATAGACATAAAAAAACACGCAACAAGAAAAACAACTTCAATTTGATTACCGGGTGCTCAGACGGTAAAGGAATAGTTTACGTATTGCATGCAGACAACGTAAAACACCGGGAATATACTATATAAGTAGAACAAAATAACCCCATAATTAGAATTAGCCAGAGAATGCGCGTTGTACCTACTTGTTCTCATTTATAAAGGCGTAATCTTATTCTTCAATTATAGCGAGATTCAGGCTCTAATAGGCAACCTTCAAAAGAAACTTAATCGTACAACTTACACTCCCGTGATATTTGAGAAAACTAAGCCATCAAGAAGGAAACACTTTAATACATGAATACATAGATTTTAATGAAGCTCGCTCAGTAGCTTCAAAGCACGTGCACGCTTAGCTTTTCGAAAGGACAACTGCGTCGGCATACAGCAACCGAACTTGGTATGAACGTAGCTAAGACGTGAATGAAACAGCACACGAAACGAAGGAGCGTATCTAGATCTTTTTGCGACCCCCAGCCCACGGAGAATTATGTAGTATATCCAGAACATAACGGTTTTGTTCCCTCAAAATCCACATTAGCCGAGGAAAGGATTTTTTGGAAGATAGAAACTGATCCTTTTATTTTCTCACTGGGCATAGACAAACATATCGATAGTTTGCTTGTGGTGTCATTGACACACGACATGGCTGCTTAGATGATGTCAAGGCAGTATAATCACGCGGCGATTAATCTGCTTCGGTGTGATGCCGACGTCCCTGAAAGGTAATGTGTTTCTCTGCACGAATAGCGAAAGAACCAACATGCGATGAACTGATAACACCAGCCTGACATAACTAAGTTCGCATTCCACCGTGTTAGCGCTTAAAACGTGGCTGTTTCAGTTACGTCAGTGCAAGTCATCTATACTATAATTGCGTGTGCTTTTTTTACGTAATTCCAGAGCACAAGTGCACAGTTTTAGTATGATCGACCAATAATATACATTGATTTGATTGATTTGTGGGGTTTGACGTCCCAAAGCCACCATATGATTATGAGAGACGCTGTAGTGGAGGGCTCCGGAAATTCCGACCACCGGGGGTTCTTTAACGTGCGCCCAAATCTGAGCTCACGGGCCTACAACATTTCCGCCTCCATCGGAAATGCAGCCGCCATAGCCGGGATTCGACCCCGCAACCTGCGGGTGAGCAGCCGAGTACCTTAGACACTAGACCACCACAGCGGGGCAATAATAAACATTACCTATGTATCAATGAGTAAGGACTTTATTTGATATGTGGGGCTTAACGCCCCAAAACCACCATATGATTATGAGAGATGCCGTAGCGGAGGTCTCCGGAAATTTCGACAACCTGGGTTTCTTTACCGTGCACGCAAATCTGAGTCCGCCAGCCTACAGCATTTTCGCCTCCATCGAAAATGCAGCCCGCGACCTGCGGGTCAGCAGCTGAGTGCCTTAGCAACGAGATCACCGCGATGGGGCTGTGTGAGGGCTTTACCATACAGAATTCACAACAAGAAACAGAGATGCCAAATAGTATAGTGCGCAAGTTACGACAGCACCTGCGAGCCAGTGAATAAAAGAATCAGCACGGCTATTTTTCGAACATGGCACACGCTTGCGGAACTGTTCGGAGAAGTAAATTCAAAAGGGTTCCGTGATGCGATTTCCCGAATCACGCCATTTACGAGGCTCCATTTCGAGCTGCTTCACAACAAAGACGCGAAGGTAGCGTGGGAAGACGCAGCATGACAGCATAGCAGGCGCGCCCCACCGCGATGGTCTAGTGGCTAAGGTCTAGTGGCTGCTGATATAATGGCTGCTGACCGGCAGGTCGCGGGATCGAATCCCGGCTGCGGCGACTGAATTTCCGATGGAGGTGGAAATGCTGTAGACCCGTTAGCTCAAATTTGAGTGCACATTCAAGAACCCCAGGTGGTGAAAATTTTCGGAGCCCTCCACTATCACGTCTCTAATATTCATATGGTGGTTTTGGGACGTTAAACCCCACATATCAACCAATCAAGCAGGCATGGAGTCTAGTTGTAACAGAAGCCTACAGGCTGCATTCACAGAGCTGTACCAGTAGTGCTAACAGAAAGCAGCGCTTTACTTTCAGGGAAACACACAAAAAGAATAAACAGGAAACGGTGGAGGAGTAAGCGAATATGCTGGTTTGGGAGGCGAAACGGTGTGCCGATTTCAGAAAAAGTGCGAATTTAAAAGAAATAGCTGCTATTTGTGTTGGCAGCGGCTCCTCGCACGAGTTTAGGCACAGAGATTTAATACTGCAGCTGCGTGTGTGTACTCTGGTTCTTGTACGGGGAGGCAGACATGCGATGTACGTATTCCCATAAGCATGTGATTCTAATAAAGAAAGCGCAATAAAAGCCTCCTCAGGAAGGCGGCAATTTAGAAAGCGCAGCGCATGTCACAGCGAAAGCTGGAAAAGCGGCATTTATAGAAGGAAGGAAAATAAAAGGAAAAGAACAGCAGGGAGGGTAAATAGCCTATTGGAAGCCGGTTTGTTACCCTGCGCATGGGAAGGGGATGGGGGACATTAAAGATAGAGAGCCTGTCATAGACACTAATGGGTCAACTATTACAAGTACACGTGCAAAGTATTTAAAACGCCATAAATTGGAGCAGTGGCTGATTGAGTTATTGATTAATTGATATAACTTTATTGAGGTCCTGCAGGACACGCCCTAGAGCGCATTGGGAAGAATTATGTCTGATTTCTTCGTAATAGGTTGGATGCAATCAATGATCCACACGGTGCGCAATTCACATTGCGTGACACCTGATAACAGAATTCGCAATGTGTGACACCTGCGTGCTATTTTACGGTTCTACCTTGCTATATTACACTTGTTAACGTGGTTTCTTCCCGGTATAACGCCTATATATGGTGCTTTTGCAATGGCGCCTAGAGTACCGTTGCGGCTTTGTGGGAGAATACTGGGCTTCCACCGAGAGGACACAGGTTTGATTCCCGTCCAATCCTGAATATCTTTTTTCTTTTGTTTTTTTCTGTTATTTCAACGATATTGATTACGGACACCAGCGGTGGCGGCAACTATACAGCACATTTGTTGTAATCTCAAAGCAGCTTTTGTTGTAAAGCCAAACTCACGCTGACAAGCTACTGTTCGTTAGCCCACCAACGGAGAGGTGAAAGATGCGGGTAGTTCATTTTACCCCTGTCTTGAACAGGAGGTTACGTCGTATACAGTTTCGAGCTGCATGTAAGAGCTAGAGTAAGCCAGTCTCACCTAAACATTGCCTGCTCCATAGCTAGATGGTTGGGGCGTTATTATTACCTTCAAATATGCCCGGATCGTAAAAGAACAGGCTGTGAAAACATTTTTTGCTACTTTTATCACCATAGGTCATCGCCGTTTTCGTCATTTTCGTGCTGTAGCACCAAAATGACGATAACGGATGAGCTACGATGATATCACACGCATGTGTAATGACATGTTATCACACATGTGTAACTACACAATGCGCCCGTGCTGTCTTCTCATTCTTCGTCCGTGTGTGTGTGTATTGCGCGAAAATTTCATGAATCTATTACGGTTTGGTGGGGGCAAAATTAGACAAGTATTTCGAAATAGTGAATATATGTTTTGAGTCCACTAAGTACCATTAAATGTCGATGCAGAAAATTTACTTCGGGTATCAGGTATGTGCTGCATAAATACTACCATGTCGTCCAGTTCGAACTTTTATTACAAAAAGAAATGAAAAACTGGAACCAGGTGTCCCATTTTCCCCCAATCTGTGGAACAAAACGAGACATTGTGAAAAGCCTTTCATCTCTTCAATCGTTTCAGCAGAAGCACTCGAAATTCACTCCGTGGGCCCTCACGCAGTATTCATAAGCCTCTTCTTGCACTCCATGCATTGAATCCAGACAGACCCCGGTGCTCTGTTGCGCCGAACTTCTTGTAGGTCAAACAGCGTGAGTCTTTCTTTGTGCTAGTGTTGTCCTTTAAATGAGGAGAATTTCTCAGCGAACTTCAATAACTTTCAGCGTATCTATCTATCTATCTATCTATCTATCTATCTATCTATCTATCTATCTATCTATCTATCTATCTATCTATCTATCTATCTATCTATCTATCTATCTATCTATCTATCTATCTATCTATCTATCTATCTATCTATCTATCTATCTATCTATCTATCTATCTATCTATCTATCTATCTATCTATCTATCTATCTATCTATCTATCTATCTATCTAGCTGCCTACGACTTTTAGCTCTCCTGGTCGTTTCTATAATGGTATCGATACCAAAATTGCTATCGCATAACATGACTGTATGACGAGCATAGTGGATTTGTTATAACATGAAAATGATGACGTATGTTATAAATGTCACGATTTACATTTCATTGTTTTGTTGCTCTTGCGGTGGTTTTGTTCACATGATATGTTGCGAAACTGGTATGCCATGACATGACTGTATGGCGAACACAAGTGACAAAATCTAACGTGGAAGTCATGACATGCTTGTCATGTTATTCATGACTACACGCCACGTTTACGGTGTGCTCACAGTCGTTTCGCTAGCTTCACATATACCTAATTTGGTATTATGGGACGTGAATAGATGACGAAGGTAAATGCCACGTCCAAACATGTTAAGCATCACATGCATGTCATGTAAAACATGACTATAACATACACTCATAGTGCGCTCGTGGTCGTTTTGCTAGCTTCACATATACCAAATGTAGTATTACGTGACGTCAATGGATAACGAAGGTATATGAGTGGTGCAAACATGATAATCATGGCATGTGTGTCATGTAAGAACATGACAACATGTCAATGAACATGACAACAACGCAAAATGTTTGTGATATCCCATATTTGAACAGCTGGTGGGATATATTCCAAGCGTTATTTTTTGACGTTTTATGGAAACTATTCCAAACTCTTTCGAACAAATCGACACGTTTATTCTACTTTCTACATCTACAAACCACCGTTCGCAGAAAGCACCTTCTATAATGCAAATGTTCGTTCACTATATTATGAGGAAATAATAAAAAGTAGCATTGCAGTTCAGTTTGTATCTCTCTTTCAAAAAAAGTATAACATTGGTTCCTACTATTTCTAAGCTTAATTACGGTTTTTTATTGGAAATGCAAGCAGTATAAAGTCTCTGGAAGAAACTAAATATTTGTATAAGGCTTAAGAGTTAAACAAATCGAACTCAGATGTCTTCCGGGTAGCGGTGACTGCGGCTATCTGGAAGGTGTTGACATTATCTTCCGGGTATAGCGGTGACTACCACACTATGTCAGAAGCCGACTTTTTGTCCCTGGCGCCCTGCAGAGCCAATTACAAACACAAGATCGGTACTGATGGTGAATATTTTAGATTCTAAGCAGTTCTTTGACTAGCCTGTGTAACGCTGTCCCTTCGTGCGTCCATACGAGCACGCCGCAAGGCGCTCCCTTCACCACAAGTGTTGAAGCGGTGCCAAGTAGGTCAAGCTGCAGCTGCGCATTGCATCACATTCCCCTAAAAGTGCGCGCTGACGTCACTCTCTAACTCGCATGCAGTGTGATCGCCGCAGCGCCCACAGATGCTGCCTCGTCCATTCGCCGGCAACACCTGCAGCTACCACCACTCGCTACTGCGCGGACTGCTTGGTTCATGCGCAATAAACCTTACGCGCGCCCAACATACGCACTGAAACATTTCTGTGCGTGTCATCTCTTTTTCCCTTCAACCTCTCTATCACTCGCAATGCTCGAGCTCACATCAAGTGGTTACACTCTTTCGGCTCGTTTATCTGCGTTAGAGAGGACGCTGGATGACGACACACATTCACCAGCCGAAACTTCCGCCTGGAACCTTCTGCCAGCCACCACTTGAAATAAACCTCTCAGCGCTCACCGTAGCACCCGCTTTAGCGCCGTTCCACCCGTGACGCCACCCGTGCACAACGCTTCTGCTTCGCATCCCATCAGGGTTCCCTTTGGGAAGCTGGTGTGAATGTTCCCCTCTTTTCTGTATAAGTAGCCTAAAACAGTTCCAAATTACGAGATTTAGCCACAGTTTATGCCGTTCACTTGATAACCACAATGAATTTAATCTGAATAATTAAGAAAACTGCTACAAAACTTATTGAACGAGAACTTAGGCCCGAATTTTTGTTAGACTCAGTTGTAATGAGACGGAGGAGCTCACTACGTAGTAAGACATGCTCTAAAGGACCTTAATAAAATTTTCTTCACCAATTCATCAGTCATATGAACCCAATTGGCTGCGGTGTGTAACACCGTTGAACGCAGGTTTGATCTCGGCCACGGCGTTCACAATTCCATGGAGGACAAATAATAGGAACTGTGCCATGTCAGAGCATGTTAAACAACAACAGGCGGTATACATTTTTGGAGCCCTCTACTATGGCGTGCCTCCTAATAGTATCGTGGGTTTTGGACGTAAAACACAAAAAATAATTATTGTTATTATTATTCGCATGAAACCTATGTCAATATTTTATCAGCGGGATTGATTTTTTCTTAAACCGACATCACACGTCTATTTGATGCCGACGTTACGGCAGCTTTTTGATACTTCACTTGGGTAGCCATGCTCACACAACTGGTTGGTGCACATCACGCACGCTCTAAAATGTTTACATTATATAAATTCGTGAGAAGAAAGACCTTGTTGATTAAGGGCTGCCCATTCGTGGTCAATTTCAGGGGCTTCGTATTTTTGATTCAGTTCTTAGTTAGGTTCAGTTTTAGTGTGCCCAGTTTTTTTCTTCACATGTAAAAAAGTGTCTTGTATTATATGACTATAATTGAATGCTCCCGAATGAAACGTTTGCCTTTGCTGTAGCATATAAGGTATGTGAATGAGACTTTGAGGCAAAGTAACCACGATGAGTGGAGAAAATGGGCCTCTTTTCATGGGTTTTAGTAGGGGTGCGTGAATAGTGAATTTTAGAATCGCATTGGATACAAATAGTATTGTGATGGCACTGAACTGAATAAGATTATTACTCGAGTACTGTTCGAATAGTTTTCGAATAGTAACCAGACCATTTCAAAACTCTATTAAACTCGACAACGTTTTATTTGAAACAAATATTTTCGTATACAGCCGGAACTAGAACCTTCGTAATATTTTGTAACTGTAGGGTCTAATATCAGCGTTATCAATGCACGACATTGCCACCTGGTATAAAATTGGGACGCAAGAACTAAACAATTTTCAACCAAACACACTGGATACAGCTAAATTTATAATGCAACAGATCAACCTGTCTTCACCACATGACCTGAGCACCTAAATCATGTAAATATCAGTGTTAAAGTCTAAATCTGCAAGAACAACTTAAGCACACTCATCACTTACATCTGTTCTTATTCAAGAAGCTTCAAACAGTCGTAGTTTCCACCTTAACGTATTACAAAATAAAGACAGGCTTTAGCTGATTTATGCGATATAACTTCAGAGTAAGAAATAAGGAGGAGTGGAGTTTTCAGAAGAAATACATTTGTTCGGCAACCGTTACAGTTTCAGTAGTCCCGTTAAAGCTTTGTTTGTGTCCAGATTCTTTTAGGGATTAAAGGAAGAAGAATGACCTTCAGTTGTTCCAAAATTTCGTTGTTTTGGATTCTCTTGTCGGGGCTAAATAATCAAAAAGTATGCAAAAATTTTGCGTATGTGCAATTTTACGAATATGCACTATTTATTTCAAGTATCAAATTGAATACAGTGCTGTTATAATTGTTATTAAAAAATTTCGAATATTCGCACACTTCTAAATTTTAGGGAAGTCAAAGACAAAGCAAAGACTTCTTGCATCGTAACTGTATGGCATTTTCGAGGACACCTCAACTGCCCCGCACTCAAAGAAGATGAGCGCGAAACTGCAGAAAAACAAGAGATGGCCAGTGATCTTACAACCTCTATACATAGTGCCACTTTAGAGGTGAGAAAAGGAAAAAGCACCAGATCAGTGGACATCTCTACCCACTTAAAAAAAAAAAAAACTGTGGGCTTCAGAAATCACCGCGTCCTTTCAAATGCGAATGTGAAACACTGAATATTGCCACCTGCTTCTAATAGTCGGTTGTATGCCAAGGCGAAGGCTCAGACCACTAAAGAAAAAAATACGCGCATCATCCGGCTATGATGAGCAAGCCCAACCAACGCACTTGGTAAGCGTCCTGTTGTTCAGACCTCAATAAACCTTTTCTAGACCCCTGAAGTGACGTGACAGTAAACGCTCGTTATTCAGACTCCACGCGAGCGGGAAAAATTGCCAAAATCAACTGAATGACGAATTATTGGAAGTATGAAGAATACAATATCAATATACTTTCATTTCCTTGAAGGACACGCAAATCATGTACATTATTTTTCATGACAGCAGTGCAAAATCGGCAATTTTCCTTATGATGATACTTGTGGTCAAAGCGCCAGACTGCCGTAATTAATTAGCCCAAAACGCACTCTCCACCTTTACATTCTTCCATACTGCCACGTGCATACGACCACAGTTCTTTCGCAGGCCAAATGGCCGGCAACTGATGGTTCATTCATCGTGTTGTAGCAAAGGAGTTTCATGCCAAGATAGTGACCGCAGCTCAAAGCTTTTCAACAGCTTCCGCCATGTTTCAGTTTTGTCACGTTGCGCACTCAGTGCATCGAGTTGACACGAAGCTGTACATTGCCGGAACCTCATGAGGATAAAACCCTATTAAGTAGCGATGCAGACAGAAATGCATAGTTCCGGCTATATGAGAGCACTTTTAATCCATCGCTTGCATTGTAACTGAATCAAAGACAGCTTGATGCTAATAAAGAATGAATATGGTGGCCGGGACCAAAGAACGCGTCAGAATTATCTGATTTTCCGAATCAACGTTACTCGAATATACGAGTTTTCACTGCAATTCAAGGTTCCTCACTTACCGTAGCCTTGAAAGTAGGCTTCTTCTTTTGTATTTGAGCGCAAGGTGGTGCGCGCTTTACAATCGAACTAAGTAGCGTGCACATTTCACTTTTTTCTTGCACTTGTACTATTCCGTGAAACGTTCCGGGCTGCTGTCATGTAAGAAATACACGGCTGATTTTTAATTTTCGAAAAAACAACAACAAATCAGCTTAAACAATGGAAAAGTACACGAATAGTCAATTGTTATATGCGAGCAGTTCACCAATGATCAGGCAACGAAAGTAGCACAAATAAAAGGACGCAAAAAAAGTAAATAAACAGTACGAGGACTTGAGAACGCGCAAAATAAGACTTCATGCGCACCATTTGAACTATGTCAGAGCTCGGTTCTCTTCGTTGTATTCGTGTTAACGACGCAGGGTCCGGAACCAATTCGTAGTTTAAGTCACTCACGCGGCGCAACACATTATACGGACCGAAGTATCTGCTTAGCAACTTTTCCGAGAGGGCACGGCGACGAACACAGGTTCGAACCCAAACTTTGTCTCCCGGACTGTAAGATACGTGTTTGTGAGCCATGTTGTAACATCGTGCATCGACCTCTTGCTGCAGACCAATGTGTAGTCAGGCGAGCTGGCGAGTTTCCTCGGCACGCTCAGCAAATTCTTCGGCTATTTGATCGGAAGATCTTACACTGAAACCAGAAAAATGTAACTTTCGTTATGAAGAGCTCAAAATCTTTGGACATGTAGTGAGCACGAGAGGAGTCCGACCCGATCCCAACAAGCTTACCGCTTTAGCTGCGTTTCCGCCTCCTACTGACAGAAAAGCTGTTTGGCGCTTTCTGGGCTTGTGCGGCTAATATTTACAATTTGTTAGATCGTTTTGGAAAATAGTGAAGCCCTTGACTCGTCTTACATGAGACGACACACCTTTGTAAGGGCTACCAAGCAACAGGCTCCTTTTGACAAACTGCGACAGCGGATGCAGTCAGCACCCGTTCTTGTGCATTTTGATGACGCTGCTGACACAGAGGTGCCTAATAACACCAGTAACATCGGCCTCGGCACAGTGCTCGTCCAGCATGAACACGGCAAAGAATGCCAGCCGCTCACTGTCCCGTATCGAGGTGAATTACAAGACCACAGAAAAAGAGTGCCTCGCAGTAGTATGGGCGATCACCAAGTTTCGCCGGTACCTCTATGGTCGTCCATTCAAAGTGGTGACGGACCACCAGGCCTTCTGCTGGTTGGTGAACGTAATAATCCCTCGGAGCAACTGGCCTTGTGTAGCTTGCGTCTACAGGAATTTGATGTGACCATCATCTATAAGTCTAAACGGAAGCGTGAAGGCGCTGGTACACTGTGGCGCGTGCACCCATACATTTAGTCAGTCAGGAAGAAGAAAAAGATGATGGTTTCCTGGGCGCTCTTAACTAATCGGGCTTGAGCAGATGGCAGCAAGAGGATGAAGACGTTGGACCGCTCATCGACTATTTAGAGGGTCGTAGCACCGTTATACCTCGTCATCTATCTGGCGTAGTGAGGTTTTTCTGCCTCCGAGATAATGTCCTGTACAAAGAAAAAAAAAGCCTGGCATACGAGCCGCACTTACCTTCTCGTCATTCCGAAGGGCATACAGGACGACGTCCTCTCCGCGTGTTATGACGAGCTCAAATCTGGTCATGTAGGTTACCCGCGAACATTCACCAGAGAAAGCGAGACGTACTACTGGCTTGGACTTTCGGCAAGCGTGAAGCAGTACGTTGAAAGCTGTCGTGAATACCAGCGTTGAAAGTCGCCACCAAGCAAGCTGGCTGAATTACTTCCACCAATTGACCCACCTTACAATCCATTTGATCAAGTCAGCATGGACATCCTCAGCCCATTTTCTTTGTCGACTGACGGCCCAAATGGGTGATTCTAGCAACCGACTATGTGACATGCTATGCCGAAACAGAGGCGATACCACGAGCTACGGCTTCTGAGGTAGTACAGTTCTTCCTGTGACACATTGTTCTGCGTCACAGTGCTCCATCTGCAGTGATAACAGACCAAGAGACAGCGTTCACCACGCAGCTTATGGATGAAGTTTTTCGACTAAGTAACACTACGCATCGAACGACGATTGTTTACCATCCGCAGAACGATAGGATCACCGAGCGACTAAATAAGACAGTCACAAAAATGATCTCCGTGTACATCGACGTCCAACACAAAACATAGGTCGCATTTTGTCTTATGTGACGTTCGCTTATAACACTGCCTTTCAAGAAACAACGTGATTTAAACCGTTTCGCCTTCTCCACGACTGCGAAGTTCAGATGATGCTAGATGCTATGCTTCCTTGTGAAGACGACGATCAGTAAACAACTGACGCTGAAGAATTCGCCAAGCGTGCCGAGGGAACTCGCCAGTTCGCCCGACTACACATTGGTCTGCAGCAACAGCTCGATGCACGACGTTACAACATGGCTCAAAAAGACGTATCTTACCATCCGGGAGACCAAGTTTGGGTTTGAGCCCGTGTTCGTCACCGTGGCTTCTCCGTAAAGTTGCTAAGCAGATACTTCGGTCCGTATAAAGTGTTTTGCCGCGTGAGTGACGTAATTACAAAGTGGTTCCGGACACTGCGTCATCAACATGAATATAACGAAGACAACCGAGTTCTGACATAATTCATGTGGTGCACATGAAGCCTTATTTAGCACGTTACTAATTCCTCAAACTGTTTATTTACTTTTATCGTGTCCTTTTATTTGTGCTACTGCTTGTGCCACATCATTGGTGAACTGATCGCATCTAACATTGGACTCTTCATATAATTTTGCATTGTTTTCGCTGATTTTTTTTGCATCAACTTTGGAGCATCGGGACGATGCTCTTTTTTGTTTTGTGGAGGAGAAACATTGGCACCTGCTTCTAGTAGTGGGTTGTACGCCAAGGCGAATGCTAAGACCACTAAAGAAAAAATTGGCCCCGTATCTGCATGTAAATCTGCAAATGTCATCGAAAGACGATAGTTTTGCGTGTGGAGAGAGTGAACAATACTTTTACATGATGTTCTGCGCAAGAAAATTGGTGAATGGTATTCTGGAGGCACTGCGTTAGAGTGGCTCGAGCGTGCAGCGGAGGCGAACGAGCGCATCAAGTCACGTTACACGTAAGACATGAGCGCCATCTGGCAGTTTTCTTGCAAAACGAAGCGCGTGACTCTGAAACGGGTGTGAGCGCCCGTCTCAGAGGTGATAAGGTGTAGAACGCAAGGCGACGGGTAGGTGCCACCACCGTCTCGTCTTAGCAAAGCGTTGGAAACACCCGCCTTTTCGTGCAAGCATTACATGGTCAAAGGAGGATGATTAGCGCTATGGTCTTTAAGATTACTTATGTATGCCTTTTCTAGTAAAATACGCACATGCAGAATATATACGTGTTGTTATGGTGCCCCAGACATGCGCAATAATTGATTTTTGATTGACAATTGCACAAGTATGAACGCTAAATCTTGAGCAACATTGGTGGGCACTGCGGATGGGGTTGGCCGTTTCAAGCACCTTGTGCCGTTAAGAGTGGACAAACAGACAAATGTACAAACAGACATACTTACAGACATACAGAGAGACACACAGACCGACAAATCAAATTTTTTGCGTTGAACGTCCCTAAGAAAGACTATCGTCTTCAAAAGTGCGCGCGTGAAACCGCTCTGAATGGCGAGCAAGCCCAACCAACGCGCTTGGTAAGAGCCCTCTTGCTGAGACCTCAATAAAACTTCTCTAGACCCCTGGAGCGACGTCACAATATGATCTCTTTTTTTTTCGCCTCCAACAGTACCCTAGTGGTATGGTGCTCCACTCCTGACACGGTGGTTGTGGGTTTGAATCCCGGCCATGGTGGCCACATTTACGAAGAAGGCGGAAATGCCAGAGGCTCGTGCACTTAAATTTAAAGGTATTAGAGAACCCAGGTGGTCGACATATCCGGAGCCCTCTACTAAGGCATCCCTCATTGTCATATCGTGCTTCCGTTTCTGAGGCGTTACCCGCAACAATTATTATTGGTTATTTTTAGCGTTAATTTTTTTTCCTCAAGCAAGAAATATTTGACAGTCTTACATGTTCAAAACAAAATGACCCCATACATGCTACCGCAAGCGATAGCTTGTATGAGGTCCTTCCGTATCGAATGGTAACATTTGTTTCTACAGGGCAAATACTGTTTAAGCAGCGTTCTCTGTTGTTGATTCACGTCTAAATCACTAGAAAGGCAGCAAACGTTTAACCACCTTGAGCATCTTTTGCAATGACTTTTGCCGTCAGGGGGACAATGTGCAAAAAGCGCATGCTTAAAGCCATTCGACGTAGTACCGACTACGTGACTTGAACTCTTCCTATACGTTGCCTGCAGTGCTTGGATGCGAATTTCTTTAAGTACTCGCAATTTCGGTGCACTCGTCACCTCTGCACCTGCATCCCTTTGGCCTGGAGCATGAAGAACACGCACATAAAAGAGAAAGGGAGAGAGGAAACCGAGTTACGCTTGAGGGAATATCTGGTACTTGTGTTCTTCTGCTGATAAAGCAATTGAGTTGTGGTTTTGGGGCCTAGAATCCCGGCCGCTTCCTGTTCGTTGTCGGGAGCTAAGAGTTCAAATAAGTCGTCGGCGTGTTTGTATTGTCAATCGAACGCACTTGGCCGCAGGCGGCAAACTCTTCGCCGACAGGCACCTTCCTTCCGGGGCCCTTTGAGTTGCTCACAACTGCGTCGGCAAACGCTGCGAACGTCTGACTCTAAAAAGCAAAGCGCGAACAGTGCGGCCAAGCACCGTTGCTGGCGCCACATGCTCTCGAAAGCCGGTGTGTGTGTGTGTGCCTCTCCGCGTACGTGTGTGTACGTCGGACTTCGTTATAAAGTTGGCCAGATTTCATGGTTCTCCAAAGAAACACCGGGTAGAAACGCTATTGTTAACTGCTGGCGTTGTTTCAGGATCTCTTCTTTTTTTAACAAAAACAAAAAAAACGAACAAAGAAACGTCCAGTTGATAACGCACTTCAATGCTGCTTTTTTTTTCTTTCTTAATATTTTTAACGCATGTTTTGAAGCATCACTCTCTTTGTCGCTTCTAGGAGCCTCTAGGCGGCCAGCGAGTACTTGTGTTACACTAAATAAAGAAAAGAAAACATAGCTCTAGATGTAGCTGCACGGAGAAGGCTAGTTGCTTCAGGTAGTTGGATCTACAGAAAGGCAGTTTTTGTCATTCCTTCGTTAGAGCTGACACAGGGTCTTTATTTATGAACGAATATTTCTGTTATCACTCAAGCACACTTGTTAGTGGAGGTGAAGTGGCAGTCAGCGACTAAAGGCAGAACCGCGTCCTGCCGCCTTCGTCTCATGACTGGGTTTCTAGCCCTGGTTATCGCATAATGAGAAAACAACAAGCTCAATGCTACTTACTAAAAGGAAAGTTTTTAACGCTGGAAATAGCCCGAGACAAAGGAGAGACACAACACACGTGCTAGCATACACTGCGCCCTTCTATTTCCTCATATGTTAGCCGCGTTCGCGCAAAGAAGGTGAAGCCAGGTGGCTCCTTTGTTTAGATGTCTTGCCTGAAGTTAGGGTAGAGGTAAGCGCAGCAAGGGCTTGAACGAGTACCTTGCTGAACAATGCCGAAGCTGGTACACATCTGGGTGGCACCTCTTTGCATAGGAGGGGGACCGGGAAAAGAAGTGAAAATATAACCTTTGAATACAGGGTGTTGCGCTGTATACGCTACTGGTGGTGCACGCTTAGAGGGACACGAAATTCGCCTCCTAAGCACAAGACGCTACACACACGCTATAGAAGCTCGCCTATTAATTTATGTCACAACGACAGGTAAGGAATTCCTAAAATGGGAGCTGTCTCAATGTTTTGGAATTTCGCTTGATATATTGTCAACTGTGATGCAGCTGCGGCCAGTCAACCTTTAGAAATGTGGTCATGTGTTTAAAACGCCGCTAATATGGTAGATGTTTTGGTGTTCACGCTTCCCCGTCCGTACTTTTCTAAAAGAACAAGTTTGATCCAGATGTCGGTTATTTCACCGAGTGGTTTTGATAGATTATAATATTAGAGATCATGAAAGCGCACCAGGCCCAACGAAACAATCAGCTAGTAGTAGTAACCGTTGCTTGTCCACCATCAACTTAAGAGTTTGTCCGAAGAAATGCGGAGACCAGCTTTTCGAAAATAACTCAAATAAACAAAAAAGCCTTCCTTGATAGCTGGTTCGGCGGAAACGATCGTTTTCGTTTCTCTCTTTTACGAAGCAACCGTGAATCCGACATGCGCGAAACCACTGATTTGAGCCGGAGTAGACGTGCCCAGTCAGCCTCCTTTCTCACCCGGCCTCCGTTTACCGACTCGCCTTCGTTTCATTCCTTCGTCTTGTTTATGCTCTTTTTTTCACTCTGCAATCGCCGAGTCATAGCGGACACTGTTCAGCTGACAGTTTGAACCGATGTGGCAGCGTTCTCTCGGTCCTCTAATGGCCGCCTGTTTGGGCAGGATTTCTTGGAGATGTTTTTCCAGCACAGTTTTGTGGACACGGCGAGAAGAATAAAAAAAAACACATCACTGAAAAATGAAATGCCAGAAAAAATAACGGTGAAAATAAAGAGAGAGGCGCTGAGCGGTCCCTGGAGGAGGACTGGTGGGCCGCGGAAAGCGGCGCGCCCTACAGCCGCGACGAGACGGACCGCTTTGACGCTCCACTAGGCACCGTGCTTGGCTGGCGGTCGAAACCATTATTACCTTTGGTAGCTCGTCGAATGGCCACAGCGAAGTTTTGGGCTTTTTGTATGGGGACAACTTAGAAGGGACTCGCACTGCTTCTCTGGGGAGTCATTTTTAAAGTACGCCCGAAAATTGTTGTCACGAGACGACAGGGTTTACACTGTGCCGGTTGTCGAGAGGTCTTTCTCTCTTTGCGGTGGACCCAGCAGCGAGAAATGTCCGAAGCTGTCTGTGGTCTCCATTGGCCGGTCCTAGACCGCTCCATTACAGATAATGCCTTCTTGTAGAAATCAATCAACCAGAAAAGAGAAAGAAGAAAAAAAATCAATGAACTGGGTGGTAAGTCCAAAAACTGGCATCATGAACAGAATGAGTTTTCTTTATTGGCGCTATCGTTTGAGCAGTTGACTGAGAAATAATGCGACACGGAAATGTTTGGACAGAACTATTCAAATGAAACAAAATCGGGTTATCCTGTGTGATTCCTAATACCACGCCATGTTGATTCGGCGTACACGCAACTTCACCTCAAGACAGATAAATTTTCATACTTTCTTCAGACTAAAACAAACTGATGCGTTGCTGCTGTAAGAGCTCATGCTTGATGATGACAGTGTTCTAAACAATACGATTAGCATGTTCAGTGGAGCCGATCATGCTATTCGGATAGCAATAATTTTTTTCCCTTTAAACAAGTGTAACAGCGGGCTGACCGAGAATGTGGAGAAAAATTAGTCACTCGGTGGCGGTAGAGGAACGCGCAAAGGCGATCCCACCTGCTGTGACCTGTTCGAGCAGCAGCGTACACAGACCATGTTTACGTGTGGCCCTCGAACACGGGGCTTTTGCAGCGCGGCGTGCGCTTGAAAGGAAAAGAAAGCAACGAATCTGGTTCGGCCCCAGAGACCGGAGGCACCGAGTGCCTTCATCCAGCAACAGATGGCAATGAGCCTCGTTCTCCCGTTTGCCTTCCGTTCACGCCTAAGCGTGTCTGCAAACGCTCGATATGGATTTATATCCTCGCGCCTGTCTATATCGCGTCTTTCGCTTTGTTTCACGAGAAGTTGCTCCGCAGACGCGGGCCTCCATGTTTTATTTGTAATCTTTCGCCGGCCTGCCGCGTCCTCGAGCCGGCCTGAGCAATTCTGTCTTGTGCCATGACCGTGTTCCCGGAGCCCTACTCTCTCGCTTTCCCACTGCCGGCCCGTCGATGCTTGTTTTTGCTCGAGGGGTCGGCTGCCGTAAAGGGGGCCTCGAATCAAGCGCGCAGTGGCAAGCGAGACGTTCCCCTCTGCCCACTTCACCAACCACGCCAAAAGCTCGAAACAAAAGAACGTCCCCGCAGATTTATCGCACGCTTCGAAGCGAGCAGCAGCCTGCAGGGTCGCACCGCGGTTCTCGCAGCCACCTTCGGAAACCGTGGCTTTTGCTTCTCGCCCTGTTATTCGGAGCCGCCCGGTCTGTCTCGGTGCTGTTTTCGTTCTCGTTCACAACAGCGCTTGATTCCTTCGAGGGTGCGCTGCTCTTCTACATGTTCTATGATTACCTAGTTTTCTGGCTTCTGCCTTGAGTGAGTCCACGCGGGCTGGCTGTCTTGCCGGCCCAACCCTCTCGCGTTCGTTGTATTGTCTTGTTCTCGGGCTTGTGGTTTGTGTCGTTATCCTTCCCGCGGTTGTTTCCTCTGTGCGCTGTTGTTTTGCTATTATGTTGAATGTGGTGTTGCCGAGCTGTCTGTCTCGCCTCTTCTCGATGTGTTCTCGCTGCCACCTGAAATTTGTTCGACGCTGGCGCGGTTACGGATTGATTTTGTCTGCACATGTTCTCAAGGACGTTCGTTCTCTTTTCCGCTGGTTCCACGATTCCATCGAAGGAAAAAAAAAACATGATTGCTTTTGTACTTTGATTGTTGCTTGTCCGAAAAGATAGGAAGCACGGCTGTCATCCGTGGTCTCGATAGACACATGTAACTGGCTGCCCTGCTTTGTCTTCGACAGCTGCTGCGGCTTCCTCAGAGTGCATACGCTTGCTATAGGCAGCAACGAGGGATGCTTTCACGAGCTGGACTACTTTTCGCAGTCTGATACTCGTGAGTGACGCGAAGAAAGCGAATCCTGACATACCCAAACTGGCAAGAAGAAAAATAAAGAAAACGGCAACGGCCGGAGTCAGCGGCGCGAAGCGAAGCGATAGAGCGAGGGAACGCTTGCTCAGGAGCAGCTTCGGGTCTCGTTGTTTTCCGCATCACATCTTGTGTGGCCGCAGACGACACAGGCGCTAGGGCCAACCGGCGCAGAACGGCGAGGAGGAGCATTTGTTTCGAAAAGGCGTCGAAACACAGTGCCTGAGACTCCCTGATAAGGCATGGTTCCTGTAGGAACATTGGGGATTACTTCCCAATTGGATTAGTGATTACGCGACGTTCGCCCGTGCGAAGGACCCTCTGCAACTGCGCGTATCGACAGATTCAAATAAACACTAAGCTGCTGGCGAAGGCTCCTTCCAGGTTTGCCGTCACGCTGACAAGGAGTGAACAGAGCGGGACTGGCTAAGAAGTTTGTGTGCCGCCAAAAAAGCAACGCAGCACCTTCCGCTTTTCCTGATTGGCTCGGCGTTGCGTCACTTAGAACATAGTGGCATGATGCCTAGGAACTAATAGGATTACCCGCCTTTCGGAGCGGGTGATATGACCTGCTAAGGTGCCCGTGAAAGATGACATCGTTCTCGGACAGCCAGGTGCATGGACAACTGTAACTTGCACCTGTGTACTCGCCAAGTGCGTTACAGCGAATGCCTGTCAGCTTTCTATCCCCGCCGTTAAAAACTGCATCTCAGGCTTGCTTCACTAAAATGTAGATCATGTACAATATAACTTCTTCCAGGAAGCGTCTTTATACAGTGAGACACACACGCACGCACACACCCCGAGTTGAAATTCAAAAGTTTTGTCTCGATGAAGAATGAATCGTTCATTCTAAGATGCTTGATCTGTACGTACACGGCGTCATACAATCTGCTATCTTTTAGTGGCTATAACATCGAATCTGCTCTCTGAGGCTTTGGCGTGTCCCTCATGCTGCACGCCGTAATGATGTAATAAGACACAACCACCATGGGTTCGATTACTGGGCTCCGCGACTGCTCATAATGAAAGATGCGAAAACGTTCGTGCACTGTGCATGCTGCAGAGCCTCATGGAGCCGAAATATCTAGAGCCTGACCCAACGGCGTCTATATCATACTTTGTAGCTCTCCAGTTGCTGGGGGACGTTCAATTTATATTGTAATTGCAATTTTCGGCCATTTAATCTTCAGAAAAGAAAGTCATCACTCATTTACAGTTAGTATCTTCAAGTACGTAAAGTAAAGTTCAGGGACTGGGCACTGGATTAGCCGCATTATCCTCACGGGCTACCGTTCAGCCCTGTATGAGGCAAGCATATGAAGGGTCATCGCAACCATCCCTTGGACCACGCTGATGATAATTGTCGAGTTTTAGATCCGAAAACTACCATACTATTCTCAGAGACGCTGTGGTGCAGGGCTTAAGAAATTTCGACCATCCGGGGTTCCGTAACGTGCCACTATATCTAAGTACATGAGTCACGAGCATTTTCGCCTCCAATAAAAAATGCAGCCGCTGCGCCGGGATCACGGTCAGCAAACAGGTTGTATGACACAGCGTGGTATGTCATGCAGGCGAGCGATCCAACTTTATTGAAGTCAAACCACCACTCGCTTTAAATAGCATAGGTTCAATACAAGCCGGTTAACATATCACACACAAACATACACTTCAATGAATTTGGATAGACTAAACATTTATGACACGTAACACGTAGACGAAGGCGCTTCGTTTACTTTTCCTGAACAATTTGAATAATAGTGTGAACCTACACATTGCAACAGAATCGAAAGTTGGGCTAGTTGGATATGCATGGTATAACTATCATTTAAAGCGCACGAAAAACAGACATAAAGAGAGGACAAGCGCTTGTCCTCTCTTTATGTCTGTTTTTCGTGCGCTTTAAATGATAGTTATACCAAACCTACACATTTGTTGTGGAGTGAGTTTCTCGTGATTTATGTATATAACCTGTGCTAATGGCTAACTAAACGAAAGATGATTCTGTACATTTCCCCAAAAGCCCACGCTGTTTCTTAAAAGAACAACTGAAAAGCCACAGCTTTGCCGCAAAGGCGAAGCAAGAAATGCGATAACAACAAATTTGGAGGTCACGCGCAGAATGACAAGCAGATCGAAACGTGCCCCGCATTTCTCACGAACAAATGACGAACAAAATGTACTGACAGGTACTCACAGGTACAGTTGAACGCGAATAAGCGCCTCAGTTGTTACTTCGCTGTGTCTGAAAAGCGCGCCCTTTTCGCAAACGGAGGCTGTGCAACGATTGTAGTGATCTTTGTGCGCCCGGTAACTATAACAGGATCATTCCGACAAAACTCAAAGGCTAAGCCAAGACGTACAATTTTTCCCATTGTAAGATAAGGGCGCGGGATCGAGCGTACACCCCCTTATTCTCTACGCGGGCCAAAGTACGCGTGAGAGAGGAGAGCCACCGCTAAAGCCCCTAGAACTTCGTAAAGCAGCGACACTCTCCTTTTCCGCTCAAGTTTCTCCTCGGTCTCATCTCCTTCGCACTCGCATTTCGAAGATGGCGCCACCAGCATTGCTCCTGCATAGCAGACGCCCTTTCGCGAAGAGAGTTCTTTCTCGGCACGCAGCGCGCTGAGAGCATTCACGCCAGTCATCTAACTCATCCTAAAATTATCTTGACGAGTGTAGCGTTAGCCCATATCAGCTCTGTTTAGTGCCACGCAACGCGTACTTGGGATCAGGCCTGGATCAAGTCACTCCGCATCGCAGTGACTGGATGTTGAAATTGAGCGAATCACCCTCCAGTATGTTCTTAAACGTAAAAAAAGTCTGATCGCTAGTGACAGCACCCGTTTCTTCTCAGTCCACCGTTTAGCGCGTCTAGAAAGAACCTCTAAACTGTAAATAACATCGCTCAGACGTTCATGTGTGGCCGCTATGGCTAACCTTTATGATAGCTGGCGCGATAGCGCCCGAAGAAACAGTGCGACTGTCTTTCTTTACTGAGTGCATTGGTGGTACAAGCTTCACCGTGTATAGAGTACACAATATATGTAGAGAGCATTCACAGCAACTGTCATCCAATAAAAGCAAGAACTCGCGTTCACGCTGACGATGCGGGACGCCGATGTCGCCGACGGCCAATCTTAGCGTTTGATGAGGCATCTAAAGCCTTAATAATATGTCAGAAGGCGCATAGATGATACATTCGAACAGCTGTGGTTGTTTCATGAACTAGTTAGACGCACTAATCATGTTTCAGAAGGGCGCCTTGTGAACGTATTTCACATACAAACTATATTGCCTAAAGAATGAGCAGGCGTATGAATGAACTAGCGTGCCACCATACGCCGATTACTTCGCAAGAGCTCCACTCGCTGATGTAAACCTTCACACAAAATAGCAAATAAACTATCACGCGAAATGACACGTCGGTCTGACGTTCCTAAAAGATGCATGCACCCAATGACTCGAAGGCACGCACGCTTTGCATAGCTACATACCCTTGCATCGCTAGTCCCCCGGCCAATCGGTCAATGTAAAAGAGCCACAAAGAGCAATTTGCTCTGAAGAATACGAGCACGCAACAAAATCCAACGAAGAGTACCAATGTTCATTTGAGTTGCTGCACTCCTGTTTTGTTTATTCAAAACAGCAACGCGAAATCTCTGATGTTCCGTAAACCACGTGCCTCGCCACTTTACGAAGTTTTAGGTGCTTTAGCCGCCGCGCTCTCACTGCGCCGTCTTGCGGATAATGCTGAAAACACGATAGTTCCCTCCGAGATGTCCGCCAACAGGAGTAAGTGGTACATACGAGTAGCTTGCCGTTTAAGCGTTGAAAGAAGTGCCTCTCTGTGGCTCAGTAGTTCGTCTCGCGTTCACGATGCGGAGGTCTCACGTCCGATTCCGCGCGCTGACGTCTTTTTTTTTCTGGGATTTTTTCTTTCTTGCGTTTTCATATACATAAATACGTACACATATACAGTGCATGACATCAACAACGTCGACGCCAGTGGCGATATCCAACCGAGAGTGTCCATATAATTGCTATCGCAATAAAAAGCAAGAACACCGTCTGCTCAGCGTGTTTCGGGTGGCATACTTCACCTTGCTTCACGAATCGTCACTCGATATTGTCGTTAGGAGCGGAGTGAATGTATCGAACTTTCTAGTGTATAATCACAAACGGCAATAAATATCTGTACGTTCCTCATCAGATGGTGCACAGAATTCGCTTGCGGGGAAATTTGCAAAAATGTGCCCATTAGTTGTCTGTTTCGTCTGACATATAATTAAGTAAGTGAAAATGAAAAAAAAAAACGGTGCGTGCGTTCACTTCTCCAAGTTTTTATCTGACCTTTACCTTGCAATTTACTTTTACCTCAGAGAGAGAGAGAGCTGAGGATAGTTGAACAGTACGCACGATTCACTTTAGTATATGACCCGAAAACGTTGATTGGTGCCGATAATCAGAGGTTGGTTGCGGCATGCCTTCAGTGACATGCGCGCGATCCTGGCGTGCTGCACCGAGTGCGCAGTTCACGCACAATTTGGGCCGTCACGAAAGGGTGGCCAGGCGGCACCGGACAGAGGGGGTCCGCTCTTTAGTAGGCCATTATGGGCGTTATCCGCGGCCCGGTGCTTGACACGCAGAGGGGGCAGCTTCCTGTCCGAGACCGACAAGCCGGGACGACTCAGCGTGCCAGTGATGAATGGTCCTCGGGGACAGCGCGTTCTGTTGTGTCCCTCTCGCCCCACGAATTCTCGATTTATGGACTGTCGTTAGGAAGAATCCCTCGATTTATGAACAACGATCATGCTCTCCGCTCCAAGTTGTATCCGTCCTTGGTTTGGCCTTTCTGAAGCACGGGAATATTGCGGCTGGCTCCGCCTTTTGTTTTTCTCTTCAGCGCTGCGTCCTACGCTGTCTCTGGTTTTTATCTTGACACGCAATCATTCGTCTGGCGGATGAGTCTTAGAGAGCCGTGAGGGGCTTCATTTTATTTTGTTGCTTCATTTCAACAAGCGCATAGCGACGAATGATGCCGGAAACAAGGCTATAGCTTTTGCCACTTGACACCACGTCTTCCAGCGCTCAGCGGATGCATTACGAAGAGCACCGCAAGGCGCAAGCGCTGCTGGCCTAGTATAAACTTATTCATCAGCAATGTCGTTTGAAAAGTAGCTGGAGAGTTTCTATAGATTAAAAAAAGAGAGACTGCACCGCTCTTCTAAGGCATACTTTGATATCAGTGGGTTGCTGCTTCACGCTCAACTGGCAAGAGGAAGAAGAGCTTCACAAAAGGCAGATCTCTTTTTTTTCTATGATACGAAGTACTAAATTAATCACGATATTATTATGAGCCTTGTTTACGCCCTAGTAATGTAAATTGTATTTCCTAGGGTAGCTCTTCGATTCCTTTGTATGTCATCGCATGTACTGTGTAACGGCAGATAATCGTAACTTCTGTGGCCGCTTTTGACACGTATACATGAGTGATTTTCTATTCGTCAAGGTCATCGCCTCTTTCATTCTTGAAGGCTGTTCGATGTGAGGTGATGGAGAACCAGGTCCGAAGACACTGGCCTTGTTTCGCAACTTTGAATGACTTGCGTTTTTCATGCCGTTTATTTGCTCGGTATTTCTTTCATATCAATCTGCAGAGAAAGCATCTTCTCCAAATAGTTTCATAAATACTTCTGGTCAACATTCTGCACGAGTGCATTACCGGCAGGTTGTCGCCGGTCTGGCTGCACCCCGGACCTCTTTAATTTTTTTCCTTTTTAACGATTCCTTTATTACGCCTATTAAGTAAATATACGAATGAGAACCGAATTTGGTCATTGTATGCTAAGCTGCTGCGCTATCTTAAGTAGGGGGCTTTGCTGGGCTTATCACTATAGAATATCACTGACAGTCTATCATTTCTCAACTTCAGATGACTTGTAGCTCGCCTGGCCTTTTTTTAACTGTTTAGAAGTTCATATTCCCATTAAAAAAAAACCCTGCGTGGTTTCGAACCTCTGACTTTGTGAGCTTACGCTGACTTTGTGCCCTGGATGACCGTACATCTTACGCGATTGTTCTCTCCTAAAGTCTTCCTGTCTCACTCAATTTTGATATTGTTGGCTTTAAAGTGTCCGAAGTGTCGGAGTATTGCTGATTTACAGTGGTCGCCCTGCTACTTTGAAGTCTCCTTTAAAAATGACGAGTTACACGCTCCCGCTTTGCAAGCTAATCGGCTACATCTACGTGATTGTTACGCTGAGCGTATACGTCGCGGGCGGTTGGAGTGCATGAAAAGTAAACACGACAATCTTAAACTATAATAAAACATCACCATTTGCTTAAACATGCACGACTAGAAAAAAAAAACGTCTGCACGTTCACTAACTAAATGCTAACCATTTACTTGGCACAGAAAGCACTGACCTCATAGTAAGTGAGCTTAGTAAAATGCAGATTAGTGAAACTTGCCAGTTTCCTAAGTAGCTGAAATAATGCTGACTCGAATAATGATTATACATTACAGAATTTTGAGTTAACCCGCCTTTATATGTGCATGTATATTGCCATATCAAGATTATTGTATTACAGAAGTATATATAGCATAGTAAGGGACGTGTCATTGTCGACGTAGATTAGTTAGTGGCCCGTAATTACTCGATGTATCGAATCACTGACGAAGACACACATGCACACGCGCACATAGAATATCAAGACATAGCCGGTATCTATTGTAGCATCCGTTTGAAGGGTGTACTATTTTGACACATCATCGTCTGCCCTTCTATTTGCATATATGTGTGTCATCCCTTAGCCCGAAATATTTATTCCAAAGTATTCGACAGAATTACAGTTGGTGCAAATTTTTTTAAAGAGTCAAGATTAGTGCAAGACATATGGCGGTGATTACGAGAGGTCTAGCAACGTATCCGGTATAGTAGTTACCTAGGTAATACAACGAAAAAGCATTCCTCTTTAGTAACTGCAAATGCTCCAAGCTTTGCTAGCTGCTGGCTATAATAAAGAGACGCCGTGAAAGTAAAATACACCAGGAGTACTTATATACGCGCGTTGCTAACTGTTCACTAACTTTTTTTCTTAACATTGTTTTGACTGCGCGAATACTATAGGTAGCGAGAGAACTGCCCCTACGGGAACTAGTAGTGTGGTTGTACTGCAAGAGATAAGTCACCAAGCTACTATCCCTCGACCATGGAAACGTGTTTTGGTTAGTTTTGCAGTTATTAATGCATCTAATGACATAATCGTTATGTTACAATTATTCTCACCTCGACAAAGCTATCAAGATATGCATTTCCTACGTTGAGAAATTGTAAGAATAGAATCAACCTGCCCGGTCATTCCCGGAGTAGGAATGGGCTAAGCTTTTTCATTCCGAGGAACTGAAAGGAATGGGATTGCGGCAGTACTTCCTCTGAATAGAAATGTAATGAAACAAAGGCACCTATTCCGCAACACTGCTGCCAGCCCAGTCATGCCTAACCTGGCTTTGTGCTCTCATTGGGAGTGCGACAGAAAAACATATACACGGCAAAACGACACACTGCAGGCAAAGTCGCTCACTACTGCGGATCTGATTTTGACAGGTAAAATTCCTAAACTTAATGCAGAGTGTTATAGCTTTGCATCATATGCTGTGTAAGGTAAAGTGCGCATGCGCTCTATGTTCTACCAATAACAGCGGCAGGTTACCGTAAGTGAGGAAAAGCCAAGCGGCTGGCTTCACTTTGAATTTCCCTCCTCAGTCTGTGCGGTAAGAGCAACAGTTAAATAGAAGAACCTGTCATCGCTCAATCTTATCTCATGCTAAGCATAACGCGCTCACAGTGTCTTTTCGTTATAAATGAAATCAGCCCTGCGTTTTGGTGCCGCCAGGCGTATAGTGGTATCTAAAAAAAAAAGCATATGTACCAAATGAATGCCAACACTACGAATGCAAATCTATAAATGTCTACGAAAACAAGGTTTGCCACTTCTCCGTGTTAAGAACGTGTCATAGCACCCAATACTAAAAACATTCTTTTTTTATCCAGATTATGCAAAACTCAACGGTGCATTTTGAACGCTTCTAGTATGAAGAAGCTTCTACCAATGAGCAAAAGATGACGCTTGTAACATTAAAAGAAGGCAATTCTGGAAGCCAACAATATTAACGGCAGTATACATTCCCATGTTCGAGGAGAGCTCATACTCTAACATCATGCAGCAGGTACCTGCGCTTGATAAGTTATTTCGCTCACATGCGACTTCAGCTGCAGGCCGGATGGCCATTATTAATTGGTCTTCATGTCAACATCAGTGGTTACACAAGGTAAGTTAGTGGGTGGTCAAATATTGTTCACTATTTCTCGTCACACCAAAAAACTTAAGTACAATCAATAAACCATTTATAATAATGGTCCTAAGGAAATGGGAGGCACAGCATATGGTTTAATAAAGGTCGTATGGACTGTGATACAGTAGATTACTTAGTGTACTGCATTACAACGCTAAAATGAATAATAAGTTTGCTAGCATGACAAATGGTGTCCTTTGCCATCTTTTCGACTTCTCCTCACAGAAGCCACAGCCTCGCTAAGCGGCTGAGGACAGCAGCTTTTTCCTGCTTTTTAGCTACTGTGTTCTTTTATAAAGAAATTAGAGTGCATTGAAGTAGTCCTGCATCTGGTATTTTCGGTTCCCTTTGTTCTGTTAACCACTGTATTGACTCGGCTTCAGTGTCATGAATTTACCTTTGCGGATCATCAATGTCGTCTGTACCTAGGCGCACTCTGTAAAAAGAATAACCTACAAGCAGGGCCGTGCTTGAGTGACGGTGTTGTCTGCGCACAAAGTGACCAGCGTGCGTTAACTTGTACGCACAATTGGTTATCTACACTGAAATATTTTTAATACATGGTGAGAGAATGTAGGCTATGAAATCAAGCACCGATCGATATATTTTGCTAATTCTCGGTGTGGTTACCTTTCTGTAAAACATTTTTTTCTTGTAAATAAACAGGAAGTATTACAAATAAATGTAAAGTAAGACATGACAAGATTGTTGTTCGCTTGAACTGGACTTAATCTTCGTAAACACATGCACAAAGAGCACCACGTCAGCGTCGACTGTATAAGGAAGCCCAAGATGTTCCGTTCCTCGCACTCTCTTTTGCTGCACAGACATTCTCTTTTTGTATGCACGATTCCTGTCGCTGCTTCGATGAAACAGCAAAAATATTGTCCCCTGCCCGCTATTCACACAAACCTACAGCCCCATTGTTTCTGTGGGCACCCTATAACGGCGAAGTATATGTTACACATTGGCCAGTTAGCTTATACTTCGGCATTATTTGTTAGACGATAGTTTGTGTACTGTCCTTGAGTAACTCCTTAACTCCTTTGCTATTTCACTGTAGGTTATACCCGTATTGCAACACTTTTAGCTAATGCCGTGAGTTTCCCTGTTTCCCCGCATCGGAACCCATGTTTTCCCTCAGATGGCCGTAGCTCCAGCTCAACCCTGACAATGCCACTTACGTCGCGACTCGTCGATCAATGCTGTGAAGAGGGGGGGGGGGGAGTAAACAATTGAATGGTGGACTAAAAAGAAGTGGATGAGAAGGGGATGACACCAGAGTGACGAGAACACCGTTTTCAGAATAAATACACCTGCAGGTTCGATTTCTATAGCCTGATGATCAGTAGAATTTCATTTGTTTACCAAAATGACTCAGGCACATTGTTGTGAAAGTATTTCACCGAATCAGTTGGGCGCACCTGGTGTCATTATAATAGAAAAAGTGCCAGCATGTTTATTAGATTCTTTCATGCCTGTGATGATCTGATGAATATTTCTTATTGAGAACACAAATGTCTGTGGCATTAAACGTTCACATCTGAAGCGCAGCCCACTTGCACTGCTCCAGCGTCCTGAGAGTGGCCTTGAAAATGGCAGAACTACACCACTCCATCAAAGCCTTGACCTTCTGCTGTGCTTCTTTTTTTTTGGGGGGGGGGGGGGGGCTTAGTATCGCGGACAAGATTTATGGTTCTCTCATTCAATTTCTTAGAGCGACTGTTTCGTCTGAGCTCCTACGCCAGGATTTTGTGGGCTTTGCAGAAATGAATTCGCGGTACAGTGCGGCACCTCGCAGTTAGTGTCAGAAGATCATGTTCTCTCTCTCCAACAGAACACCGCAAAAAGCGTCCTTTTAGATGCGAACGAACGGCTACAAATTCAGTGAAATGCACCTGTGTGATATGCGTATAAATGCAGAGCACCGCGGAGAGGAATCTTCATTTCTTTTTGGCTGAGTGTGGCCTTCAAGAGCCCTAAATTACGCCGCGCATCTCGCGACGCGTGGCGACGAAGCCCTCTCCCACTGCGTCCTTATAGATTGAATCAGCAATTCCGTCCTTGCGCCTATTCCGTTGAGGCATGCATTCGAGGACTTCAAGTGATCTCACATATGAAGCTCGTAATACCTGTTTCAGTGCTACGATGGCAAAGGAGGCAATCACATCCACTGTGGTACCACGGCTATCATCGTAATAAGATGTCTTTCTCGTGGCCGCGATTCGAGGAATAAAATGGTTCTCATTGGTACTTCACCGCGTGTGCCTCGAGCGCAGACTTTCGGCACGCAAACCGACTATTTGGTCGCGCACCGGGAAGGACAAAGGCAGGAGAAAAATAAAGGAGCGTGGCGACGGTTCACCATCCAGTAATAATCTCCTTCTCCCGTCCCCCTCTCTCGGACGTCCCAGCACATGTATTCACGGACTGGAGACGTGTCGTCTTTTCTCCGAGCGCTGACGGAAAGAGTCCGCGCTCTCTCATTCGGCAGCAGCGTGCCGGTATCTAATGGTTCTGCCGAGCAAGGTGCAGGCTTCGAGAGGCCAGCCCGTGGAAGCGCGCTTCCGGTGATGAGATCAGCGGCCGCGCAGTGCCGCAGGAAAAAGTGCAGAACTGAGTGCAGCAGAATCTATAGGGCTCCAAAATGTGGTCACAAAGAAACTGCGACGCTGCTCCGTTTCGTCGCCATTCTTTTCGGAAAGCGAAATGTGGAAGGATAAGAAAATTGACAAGAGCATGTAGGCGCAACAACCCAAAGAGTTCTTCCCAGAGTTTCTTTTTTTTTTTTCCTGAGCTGTACTTTTATTTTTTTCTCTCTCCTTGGCGTTTTCATTTGTCGTCCTCGGCCCGTTCCTCTCCACTTTTGCGCTCGCTCGCTGCGGTGGGAACAAAACTTATTTCGCAGAAGAGTCATCATCATTCGTCACGACGGCATTGATTGGTGTCTCACTTTGGCAGCAGCTTAGAGCGCATTAATTTGCGAACGAGTGCGCGAGTGGCCGTTATTCGTGTAGGCGCCCGGCGAGCGAACGACACATCTGGCCGCCGCAGGTATCTCGCGACAGCGCGAATAACACGTGGCTGCAGCGATGCGACGCAGCGCAGCGCACCTGGCGACTGCCTTCGTTACAGTTTGCAGTTTCGACAAGATTAAAGCCGGCGCGCGCGAGCCTGACGAAGGGAAAAGCGGGGCGGCAGCCCTCATTTCCACGCCTCTCCCGCGGTGTAAAAGCAAGACCTGTAATCTTGACTCGTCCCGATTTCGTGTCCGCTTCGGAATGCCAGTTACCTGCTATTCGAAGTCACCATCCGGTAATAAACTTGTCAGCTTTTCCTTTTATAGCTTCTTATTTAACGTTATGTCATAATCCTTGTTGATTGATGTCCAAAAATCTCGTCGTGTGGAACAAAAACTACATCTTGACGTCTCTTCTGGTGATTTCTCGTGCAGGACGCTTTGTTTTTTTTTCTAGCTAGATTTCTGCTATAGTCAGAGGGCCTATCGTGCTATTAATGGCTTTATATATTTTTGAGGCAGTCTATGTGTGCCAAGAAATGATTGATTGATTTGATTGATTTGTGGGGTTTAACGTCCCGAAACCACGCTATGATTATGAGAGACGCCGTAGTGGAGGGCTCCGGAAATTTCGACCACCTGGGGTTCTTTAACGTGCACCCAAATCTGAGCACACGGGCCTACAACATTTCCGCCTCCATCGGAAATGCAGCCGCCGCAGCCGCGATTCGATCCCGCGACCTGCGCGTCAGCAGCTGAGTGCCTTAGCCACTAGACCACCGCGGCGGGGCCCAGGAAATGAAGGGCGTTATTCGGCCGCCATTAGATAAGATGCCTAGAGTTATACATTTAGTTAGCCAACCAGTTTAAAATAAAAAACAATGCTTAATTCATGATTTTACAGCAACACAATAACGTTGCATACCCAGAAATAGAAGATATATATTACATTTGAAAGTACTCAAGTCATGGCAGGAAGTAAGGACATGTAGGAATGACGAATGGTTCACGGCACGAAATAGAAAAACATTGTAAGAATTTATTTTTCTACGAGAAGTTTTTTTAGTCCCGCCTTTCGCACTAGGTAAATCAAGTTTTCTCCCAGTTCTTTTTTTTTAAATAGACACGATGCTATTCCAGTATATAGCCATACGGAAGACCAGAAGTTCCTGGGGCTTCCGCCAGCCATCCGGCTTAGCAGTCACATTTCTGTCTTTTTTTTAGAACGAGCGGAAGAAGGCGATAAAAGCTTCGCCCGCCACACGCTTCTTTCTAAGTTTATTGAAGTATCGTGCCCGCGGTATGATACGCAACACCTGCACGACGAGCAGTTCGATGCACGCTTCGGACAACCATCATGTTCTGGGTCCCTCTCACTTCACGGACGAAAACAAGGACAAAAATGTGATCCGCCGTATTGCCTGCAGTGTAATCAGATTTCGTTGCACTGTGAATTCGTCTTTCTTCGTCCTTTCATATGGACACATATGTATGCTCAGATTCGAAATAGTTGCAGGTGAGAACTAACATTAAAGAAGGACTGAAAAGCAGAAAAAAAAACACGGAAGAAAATACTCTTAAAACAGAGAACAAAGCAGTGTACAAAACAACGTCACCATGAATCTATCATTCCCACTTACCTGTGAAACAGTTTACTTTCATTCGAGACACAGCTCTATAGAAGTTTTCAGACACAAAAGAGACAGCGCCAGTTCTCTCAATTTTTTCTTTTGTTTTTGTTTTTTCTGTTGTAGCTTCTTTTTCGCGAAATCATTGAATTGTACGGCGCAGAATAAATGAGCTCCACGGCACCCGTGTTTATTTTGTTCCTAGAGCAGCAGTTTTCGGACTTAGGGGTGAACCATACTTCAGCTTGTATGAATATTTTGTGCGGAGGCGAGGAAAACGGTTATACAGTTAGCGAAACGGGAAGGTGCTTTGAGCTAGCGAACGACGACGAAATGGAACACGATTGGCAGTGGAGAGCATACACGGATAAAAAAGGCCGAAGGTTTCTCGTGGTCGAACCAACGCTGTTAAGGTTCTTTCACGTACGAGTTTCTCTTTCTTTCTTTTTTTCTTTCATTTAGATGTGAAACAGCTTAGGGTAGAGCTCAATCCGGTGTGCGGCGTGACCACCCTTACTGCGCATGCACGTCGGCTCCTCCTTTCTCGCCTGGCAACGCCGGCACAGGGATCGTCTGCTCACCTACGCTCACCCCCCCTCTCTCGCTTCGCGATGCCGATGCAGGCAGCGTCAGCTAGCGATTTTCTTGAATGAAAAAAAAAAAAAGACTGCTTGCGCTGCACAACTGTTCGCTGGCCACCCTGCATATATAGGCACTGAATATTCACGTCCAAGATAGTGCCGCTGGGAAATTTTTCCTGTGCGTTATTGAACAACAATTATTCGCAGTGTGCGCGTTAACTAAACATGAACTGCTAGTCTCTGTGTCCAATCGAAGTTTCCTATCTCTCATTGCGCATTAGCAGCGAATGGCATGTTCCAGCAGGAAACACCAGTCCATCACTTTGTGCTTCACGTCAACTCGGGTTTCTCTCTTGCGCAATGCCGCGATGAGCGCCAGCATTAACGTCACCCCCAGTGTAAGCGTTAGCGCCCGATGCTTCGCGTCTACACATGGTTCCCTTTAGCGGGAGATGAAGTGATCTTTCCTTCTTCCTTTCTTTCTCACTTTCTTTCTTTCTTTTGGGAGCTCTGTTCTCCCCTCACCCGTTTCAAATAGTGAACCATTTTGACCTACAACAAGGAGCCGACCCTGAAGCAACAGGGACGGTTTCTTATGACGTTCAGCGCCAAACATGGCGAGTTGTCACATTTGTAGCGCTAAAATTGTGACTAAACAAAGCAGCAACGAGTGGAACAAGCAGAAGTGAAGCAAGCAAAAGTGAATATATTTTTTGTTCATCTTGCTTTTAGTTTGCCATGTAATAGCACTTAATTTCTTCCATCTACATTATCTTTTCGGCTACTTGACGTCACGCTATGACAGCTTTCATCTGGGCTTTGTCAGTTTATTATTCTTGGCAGACTACTTTCACAGCTTTTATATGGGGTAGCAGCACGTCGCACATTTCTATTACTGACGTCGCTATCATCTCATGTAACTTCATATGTGTTTATGGATGGGCGAGCACAGTCTAAGCACTTTTAGACCTGAAAATATTTATAAGTAAATCCACCTTAATCATCTATAGGCTGGCTATTGAAACTCAAGATATCTGACATGTCTATGAAGACCTGTTATATTCATTGGAAAGAAAAAAAAAACATGCGACATAAGTGGCAGATGTCGTCAAACACAGAGAATGAAGTAAACAAGGAATCCGGAATGATATGACTCCAAGCAGAGGAAACATGCCTAAGTTTAAAAAAATAAGTATATATAAAGGAAGCGTCAACATGCAGCGCGTTTGTATGTGTATTTAAATGAGTACACGACTGGACACTCCGCTGTATCTGGCTGGGGAGGGACTCTGCATACTCCGCGGTGTGTTGAATCAGCAAGAACGACCTCGGAAGTTTGCTTACATTTTCTTCCCTATTTCTTTGCGGTGAAAGTGTGTGCTTGCTTGCTTACGTGCAGGAGTGCGCGCGTGAGTGCAGCACGCGTGACTGCGTCTTTCCGAACAAAGCGAAGCACTATGCTTCCACGCGGTTAGCTTTTTTTGCAGTCGAAATGTTTGTATGGTCGTCCTCCTGTAACCACAGTTTGTACTGCTCCCCCCCCCCCCCTTTTTTTTGTATTACACTCAAAGCAGCAGTCGCTGTCATTCTGTTGACAGAACGAGACAGTCACGCACACGCTATCAGACTCGCACGATGCATTGCTGTGAACGTTCGGGGCGATGACAGAATATGGGCGCGTATAATGGCACACTAGGGTGATAGTTCCATGAGATGCCACATCGGGCACCTTGGCCAGGCAGTTTCACCACCACGCAGGTGGCTTTGATTATCTCTTTAGTGACATAGTATTCTTACTCTTACAAAACACCGGACAAAAGAAAACGTTTCAGCCCAAGCTGCATTCGAATTCCGGTCGCTGTACACCCATCTTTATATCCAAGTGCTCGATATAGGGAAGCATTTAGGTACGTTTCCTGGTGTAAGTTTTCGCGGATAAATTCGGGGGAATTCAAAATGGTATAGAGGTGCTAACGATACTGCTTTCAAACGTTTCTGCTAAGAATGATTGTGAAAGCCGATGGCGTTTTTTTAGTTTTTTACGTCTCAAGCGTCCCATCAAGCCGCTTCTTGCACTCGACACAATTAAGTGAACTGGCTGGCCTGGCCTCGTTCTGACGTATTAATTGTGCCCCGAATCACAGAAATTACACTAATCGCAGAAAGTGGCTCTCAGAGGCGCACTCAAACGTGTCGTTAAGCTTTAAAGTGGCCCTTCCCGAACGACGTGCGTGACCCTTCACGAGTGAAAACTTCCCCGAAGGGGCCATAATTGTGAATTAAATAATTTTTTGAAACCTTTACTTGCTAGTGTTCTCACAGTTTTTTTTTCTTCGAAACAAGGAATGCTTATAAGCGTCATCTCACACACTTGGGAAGGGCTGAGCGTGTGTTTGTTGGTGGCTGTTACGACGAGTCGTCACCAACTCCGTGGTCATACATCGGTTTCAGACATCCAGTGGAGGTGAAGTTGCTGCACAACACCGTCACTTATCACTGCTGCTGCTGTAGAGAAATTGCTAACACCCAACATAAAAACTATAAAGAGCAATAGTTGGGAATGACTCGTAATTAATAAAAAGCAACAGATATTAGTTGAGTTCACTAAAGACACACGCGCGAGCTAGCTTTTATGTCATCTCGTATTACTTTATTATTGCGTTTTAGATAAAAATTGCGGTCTGAAAAGTTGCGGGACTCTTCCTATTGATCACCCGGTCACACGTTGGCCTTGGTCATTACGGCATAAGCTTTAGAGAGCTCCCATGAACACCTCCATGGCAAAGGAATGACAAGTGACACTGAAGCGATAAGCCCGCCCGTACGACTACTTCTGAGAAATAATGTATAGCGCTGCTTCGCACTTGGTGGGCGGGGCAGTCACAACAAACTCACAAAACGTAACGTATGCGGTGTTTATTGAGAAATTATTTGGTGTATACGAGGACTACACTGTAGATTCAGAAATAAGTCTCGAGAAATATGATTGTGGCAGAAACCTTGAAGGGAAGTTGAAAAGCGCCGGCACACATTTACAGTGGCAAACGCGAGAGAAGAGAGGCCTCTCAGCGGCTGTGTCGAGATGCTGCGGTCTGGGGTCCTTCACGCACCGTGAGTCATTTTCGTCGGCGCGGCGTGCGAAGAGGCGGCGTCCACTTTGGCGTTGCCAGCGGCCCATCAGCCAGCTAGAGGCGGCCATGAAAGTTCACGGCCAGTCGCGCAGGAGAGGCACTCGTCCGAGAAGGAGCACCATCACTCTTACGACGGCTGCGCGACTTTTTAACTCGGCCGGCGTCGGCGGCGCCCGAGAATCACCCAATTTATTTCACCCGGAGGCGCATCATTTGTTTATGTTTATGCTGCAGCCCCGTCAGCATCAGCAGCAGTCCAGGCGTGGGGAAAAATAAGTTTGCGACACTAACGTTTGTGGACAGCGGCGAGAAGCCGGAGTTTGCCGAGAGGCACCTGATGATGCCTCTCTTCGCTATAGCTTCGCCTTCTTGCCCGAATCTGCCATCCCTTTCTACATTCATTTTTCTTCTGCCTTCTTTTTTCTTTTAGTTTTATCTGTCTTCGTCACGTTTGCGCGTGCTTTTTCAGCTCGTGAGAGGGTCGCATGTAATAGACTAACGTAGCCTGCTTTTATAGCACGCTTAGCTTAGCAAAGGCACTGAGGAGCTACTTTCGGGAACACCTGTATGCGCAGAAATTCGGGTGGTGGCGTAACATTGTGTTGTTGCCTGTCGTGGTGAAAATCACAGATAGTAGAAAAAAGGAGATCGCTGATTTTGGCCGGTGTCTGTTTTTCTTCCCCCTTTTTTTTCCTCGCCCGCGTGCGCGTACTTTTTCGCACCAAAATAAAACCACTTCGAGAGAAGATGGATGAGAACGCACAAAGGAGCACGGAGTAGATATAAGAGAGCGCAGCAGGTGGGAGCAGACACTGAAAAGAATACAGGATGGCTTTCTGTCTTTACTGCGAGATACGGCAGCTGGCCCGCGTTAACAATGCTTTCATTCCTCACTGTGATTCTGTTCGGCGTTTCGTAGAAGAGTAGTAAGATAGCGCAGGGAAATAATGAACAAAGTTAAACAAAGGCCTATACCCTTCTTTTGAACCATTCGAAAACACAGCACGCATGCGCGCAAAAAAAATTAAAGCACACTATCATGCACACTCGTTATGAAATAACAATGAAGAGAAGAAAGAAAAAATCACTTTTAAGTGGACATTTTGTGCATGAATTTTATAATACAATATCTTTATTTGTTAATTCATCACATAAATAACAATGCAAAAGAAAAGGAGCGGCCGGAGCCATGTATAGGCACCTGCCTTTCTTTAAAAACATTAAATAATAAAAAAACCCAAAACGACAGAGAAAGAACGCTTAGGCGGTAATCTGTCAAAACAAGATCACTCTATTGAAACGTGCGATGTCTATAGACAGACGCCTTTGCTGCGACTAGAAAGAAGAAAAGCACTGTAGTTATGAACATTATGCGAGTTCATTTTATACCATGACCCAAACTTTGTTGATAGAACTGGGTGGTATTAGAACAGTGATATTAATGAACAAGGTCATCGCAATGTTGCATGCGTTTAATATTCTTTGTTATTAACACATCACTAATTTCTCTGAAATTCTTGCAGTGAAATAAAGGCGAAAGCGGAAGGCTGTGAAATGGTAACAACAGTATCGGAAAGTTGCGTAAGATGGTACATGCGTCTCTGAATTATTTTACCCATAAATAATTTAAGGACTTGCTCTGAACTTATGCGCACGATAGAGTGGCCTGCACATATCTTTAAAGGAAACCGAGCATACTAAACGTTTTCCCCCAGTACACGTCATTCATTCACGACGACAACAGACTTGCAGTGAAAACGAAGACTTTGCCATTACATTTAACGCCTAACGTTATCCGCTGCTCTGTTCTCCGACAAGGGTATTGTAATCAAATTTGTTCACATGAAGGGTGGGCATTTAGCAACTGCGTGAATTTTACGATGTTACCAGCGCTTTCAAGCTTCAGTGAAGCAAATAACGGTCTACTATATAGTACAAGCACTTCATGAAGAGGAAAGTGGACACTTCAGCGCGTAATAAACCTCACATAAACGTTCAGCGCGTCAACGATTTGTCTTCAGCCATTTCTACTAGGAAGGACGTTTACGATCGAATAGCAGCTGTTGCGTTGATGTTCTCTTCCTTACACAAATAAGGCAGCCGGAGGAGTTTTGACACGGTGTTTATACTGCACGTGTACTGACGCAGTGAGCCGTGAACGAGTGTCTTTCACGTCATTCCTCTTTCTGTCCTCTGGCGCTGCAGGAGTTAGTACCCAAAAAGAGTTGTAGCACTCTCTGTGGGCGACGAACAAATCGGATAGCACGTGACTGTTAGAGGAGAAAATGAAAACAGCGCCTGGCCGTAGCCCGTGAAGCCACGGCTCGCATTGTCTGCTGGCGTCGAGTCCAGTCCCTACATCTCCTTCCTTCACTCCTGTAGCATGAGCCCACAAAGGGGTGCCCTGACGTGAATCGAACACGAAGCCCTGTGATCAACCAGATTGCGCGCGATGCCAGAATCAAGAAAGCTCGTATACCGAATTGCGAACTTGACCGAAAATTGTTCGATGCCTACGTCGTTCAAAAGACAACGGAAGAGTGAGAAAGAAGGAGGGAAGGAGAGAGTGAGAAATACGAATAGTTTTGAAACGTTTCTTCACAGAAATTTGAAGCCCGTTGGCGTGGATTTTTTTCTTGTCGATTGGTGTGCGCATAAAAATGACATAGGCGAGAAAAGACACGTGGTCGTTCAATGGTTGCCGTAGGACGATGGTTGCGAATGAATTCGGTACTGTGCATGTGGGTGCTGCATTGATATGCATACAGCACACGATGTCTGATTTAAATACTGTGGCCACATTTTTGGCCGCCAAGCCAGCCACGTGACTGATTGATCCGGCATATATCAGACCACCAGCCGATCGGTGACCAACGACGTAAGCAATTCGCACATCCTCGCCTCGAGTGAGCGCGGACAACCAGAAAACATGGCTGGCCTTGTTTTTATGCGTTTCCCGCTCATGCAGCTCCCCACCTTTAAGGGAGCCCGTATTGACAACAGCGTGCGTCCAGCCACAGTCAACGTGTGCAGCCGACGCATGACCTGCCACAAGCCCAAGCGGGCCTCCGGGTCGCATGCATGGCGAACGTCCATTTCTTGCGCGAAAATAATATTCGCGCGAGTTCTTTACGATGCGGCCGCTTCGGCGGTGGGTCGCGCCTCCCTTTCGGAAGCGACTCAGCAGAGATGGAAAATAGTGCAGAAAATATCGCCGTCATTTCAGCGGACGGAGACTCCGATGCTGGACGTAACCGCCCGCCGTGAATGTCGGTGGCTGGCGGGTCGCGGCCTGAACCCCGCGCGATCGGCTCTTGGGTGTGGGGATTTCGCACGGGCGATTGCACTCCCCCGTCCTTACAAGCCACCCTCAGCGGAGAATTATGTCCGGCTGTTGAACACGGGCACTTTTCATGTCCGGGAATTGACGGCCGCGCGTCATTGGCGGCGCCGGCGGTGCGCGTGCGGGGCTGCCCGCAGCTGCCGACGAACGACGTCCCTGCCGCTGGGCATTTGTTGGCGTCGCGCTTGAAAGCGCGCCTGGCGAGCGTCTCGAAAACGAAAGAATAGAGGTTCGCTCGTCGGGCAGGGTGTGCGAATATGGTATGGGTCCATGGTTCCATGAATGAACTTATCGGGGGCCCGCTTCTTGCCTTCTTATGCTAGAAATGCTTGATTTTGTACGAAAAAGTGGGCATTCGTTCTGTGATTAGCAGCTCTAATTCTAGGACCGCTTGAAAAAAACACATATTATCGATCATGCTATAGTGACTGCATTGCGATTTTGTTTACATCCTTCCAAGTTGCCAAAACAAATATCTGTTATTTTCCTCACTCACTCTCGCTTTAGTTAACTCACGTGAGCAATATGGTAGTGACGCTGATACAAGCTAGGTTAGTTTGCCAGACAAGAGGAACCATTGGTCCACTTGGGCAGCATTTTCGTTTGTATGTACACCAGGTGAGTGGGCAGATTTTGTTTTCCTTTTGTGTGGAAAGGGGGGCACCTCCAAGGTCTGAAGTGGGGGCTGGGTAGGTAGATATAGTCGAGTGTCATTTTGTGCTCTGTGTCAAAAAAAAAAAAGAATTTTGGAGGGGGGCGGGGCACGGGCCTGGTGTGCCATCTCCTGGCTATGCCACTGAAGTACCCTGAAGGCGTGTCACTGTAGTTGTTCCTCTACGCAACATTTTTTTGTAATGCGTACATTACATCACCATATAACACTTTTCTTAAGTGATTCTTAAAAGAGAAAATAACGATAAAACTGAGCCCCGTAACTGCACGCATCATAGTGCGACACCTCAACAGTAGCTCAGGAGGGATGTGGGTAAGGAGGGATTAAAATGAACAGGGAGGATTAAAAGAGATAGGGATAGAGATAGAGCAGGAACAGGGAGACCCACATACAGAAATAACGCGAAGATAAAAAAGATGGACATGGTCACAGGAGTCGGAGGACGTGGCATCACTTAGCGAGAGCTTCACAGCGTCAGCAGATGGCGAAGGGCGAGCCAGTCGGCCAGAACTGCACTGTCGTAGGAGATCGCGGGGGCACAACCGGTTGGCACGAAATGCAGCGAGCGAGTGCCCAATATAGCACTATGTACTTCACGTGCTGGACGGCCGTTGTAGATCCACGAAAGTGAAAGAGAGACAGGACCGATGCCAAGTTTAGATTCCAAGCTCAGTGCCTGCTATTTTTCTGGCATAAAACGGCTTAGGTGCATAGAGATGCAGCTGCCTTGCTAAACCTAGCAGCATTATTAAGTACATCATAACGCACTTACGTTCACGTGACTGCAGAGGGGCTTGAGCGTTTTACTAGGTATATGTGTCGTACTGGCTCGGTGTAAAGCTGGCCGGTTTCCGGCATTGTGCCCAGTATTCAGTATTCTCAGTTTTGCAGGTGTTGTGTGGAAAAGCCGGAATTATCACACCTTGCGGCTATGTCTTATTGATGTTATAGTTCTTGACTGTTCTTGTGCCATATGTATTGCATAGCAGCTAGCGTAATATGAAATATATGTATGTTCAGGGGCCAGTGCTCTTGATAATGTCTATGTTTTCCTTGTATATATGATGTGATTACATAAAAAGTATGCTTCGTGATACATGGAGTGTTTATGCCATGTACTCGCTTAAATGCCCTACGTACTGGCGATATGTTTTCTCCCCTGTAGACTCATCGAATATATAACCTATGCGATAACATCATTTGTAATTTAATTAATTAAAATTTTGGCGATGTATGATAGATACCGCACAGTTTTAGGAAATGAATAACTAGTTCATTGCAGTGAAGAAATGGCGAAAGATGCATTAGCACATGATCAGAATATTTTATTTCGGTCGGTGCCTAGCTATATCTGAATAGAGGGCAATAAAGTATGTCTAAAGACGCGCATAAGTGTACCCTAAATATTACGGTGCAATCCCTAGGTCGAAGTCGGACAGCCGGAATGTTACTTGACAAGTGTACACCCAGGGTTTTTTTGAAGAAATAGATGAAATAGTTTTACAGCTATGAAAGAAACCAATTACTGTGGCGTTAAATTGAACAGAAATTGAATTCTTCACAGCAAAAAAATATTCTATCTTGCCACGTACACACACAGATACATCAGTCCACAATCTTCGAATGCAATTGGGATATATGAGTAGCCATATGCAGAACTTAGGCCGCTCATCTTCACATGAGTGGCGCTGTGGTCATAAAATTTAGAACATTTACCGGGTATTTCTAAGAGCTGAATGTGCGCCCAGGAAAGAAGAGCATGAGCGAATAAACCAAGTAAGTGTCAACAAGTTTGCCTCTCCCATTGCGACAATTTTTCTACCCGCATTGGCAAGCAGGTTTAAACAAAAAACCTATATGTCTAAAAGTTTTTAGTAGACACAGAGTTAGACAATCGTGTATGATAAATAGTTCTGCACAGTTATAGCGTATACGAGCTGGCGCCCGTAAAGTTAATATTGAGTATGAAACCTAAAAAAAAACCTCTGTATTTGTATCTAAAATTTAGTGCGTTAAAGACAACTCTACATTAGATAGATATGTTGGGTTTAACTTACCAAAACGTCTTTATGATTATGAAGGACGCTGTAGTGGAGGGCTTCGGAAATTTCTACCATCTGGGTTTCTTTAACGTGCACAGAAATCTGAGCACATGGGCCTACAACATTTCTACCTCCATCGGACAACTGTACATTGCGATTTTATCGCGTTTTGTGTTATTTACTCTTTATCCATGATGTCGTGTGAACATAGTGATCTGCTTTTTCATTTTTTGGCTGCGTCACGATGCCTTTTTTGATGCCGTCTGTCAAAAGCATTGCGAAGTGCGCACATTGCCAAGCATGACTCACCTCGAATGCAAGAAAAGTACCTGGTTTGAATTTTCCCTCGAACAGTGCACTTTGACACAACGTGCCTACAGGTACTTTCATTAGCGTGACTTCGCTCTGTGGTCTTGAGGCTGCAACTATGACCAGCGTGCTCGGTCAGTCTTGGTATCTCTCTTTTTGTGCGACACTTGGCTTATGTTATGGCCTCCCACTGCGTAAGCAGCAGGACGTCTAAAGCCTACTGACCTATCAATTAGGATGGTAGGCTATAAGGAAGTAACCAAATTATATGTGATTTCGTACGGCACGCCCCAATGTCTAAAGTTTCGCTTCTCGTACAATCGTTATGCAGTCAGAGCCAGCAAAAAAGGTGTTGCCACGTGCTCGCTTCCAAGATGCCCAACAGTCTGGTGAGTCAGGGTGTTTGTTGAGCGTCTTTTTTTTTTATTAAAGCCATCGCGGTGAACCGAGACATCCGACGGCTAACCCCTCACGATTAACCACGTGGTCGCGACCAGTCGACTGAGTCGCTTGTCTCGGGTGGGAAAAACCATTCGCGGGCGGTCCCGCACGAGGCGGCAGGTGGAACCAGAGTCGTCCTAATGCAAAATTAATGAGGCGCTTCCTTTGTGTTCTCCCTTGCGTCGGGAGGGAAGGAAAGGGGAGCCCGTGAGTCGGACGCTCGCGGGGCAACCCGACGGTGCCGCCATAGGAACGCCCGGAGCCGCCGGCTGCTCATTTTCGCTGCCAGACGCACGCTTACGACATCACGGGGCTTTTCTGTTGACTGTTCGTGAATACAGTTCTCTCTCTATCCATGGCCGTCACCACATTTTCTTTGCCGAGTTGTGACACTTGGTACGTCGCCGCCAATGACTGGCATCCGCAAGTATAGGGGAATTTACTGTGCCATCATAAAAATATTGCTGAGGACGCCCGCGGCGTCTCCACACTAGAAGCACGTTGCGTGTGGTACTATGAAAATATCGAACACACACACACACACACACACACACACACACACACACACACACACACACACACACACACACACACACACACACACACACACACACACACACACACACACACACACACACACACACACACACACACACACAAATATATATATATATATATATATATATATATATATATATATATATATATATATGATGTTTCGCATTTAATAACATAAAGCAAGTGAACGCAAGCGAAGGGCAAGGATGCTACAGACCTCATCTCTCCAAATACGCGCACGTGTAAGAAATAGTTCTTCTTCTCCTTGTTCTTCTTCTTCTTCTTCTTCTTCTTATTATTATTATTATTATTATTATTATTATTATTATTATTATATGACTGAAATGATAGAGGAAAGAGGTAAAGAGAAGGCTGACAAGTTGATGTGTGGGGTTTAGCGTCCCAAAACTACGATATAATTATGAGAGACGCCATAGTGGAGGGCTCCGGGAATTTAGACCACCTGGGTTTCTTTAACGTGCACCCGAATCTGAGCACACGGGGCTACAACATTTCCGCCTCCATCCGAAATGCAGCCGCCGCAGCCGGGATTTGATCTCGCGGGCTGACAAGTGCCACCTAGAGGGGTAGAATGCCTGCGTATGCATTTCAGGAAGGAGGGAAGACAGAAGAAAAGACAGTAGTGTAGCGAAAAAACAAAAGACGATGACTCGAACAGAAATGAGCAAAAGTACCGCACAAAAAAGTTTAACTGCAAATTGATAGATTGATATAAAATGACAGGCCCGTGCTTTAACTTTAAGCTGTTTAAGGAAACCTCACATACGTAAGTACTGAATTTACTATATGTTGTGGCGATAAACTTCGATGACCTGATTCGCGATAACTGTTAGATTCGTTGGCTCAACATGCAGCAAACCGCCTGTACGCTTGTGTTTCGTAATCCCAGTGCTTCACAGATAAAAAGTAAATAACACAAAGAGCCAGCATCCGAACTAGAATCCAGAGTGATTGATTCTATCATTCGCCGCGTCTAAGGCGTCATAGGTCACTTTGAAGAGCGTATAGTTTATGCCGTTGTATTCGCTATACCGGAGGAGTCAGGCACATCAATGGCTGTTGCGACGGTGATCCAAATACAAAGAGTGTACAGAAACTGCCTCTCGTTGCGAAACACCGATAAGTTTATTCAGTGTTACCGCCAAGCCACAAATAAAATGGGGCCGGCAAGACCTTGCTTTCGAAAAACGGTGGTTTCTCGCTCCGTCTAGAGAAGCAATATTGAACAACTGCAGCCACGCTAGCTGCTCCGTGCCGTCGCCTGGGAAGAAACGCACGGACGGCGCTGTGTTTGCGGAGCGTTTATTCGGCTCGCTGACGGCAGGCCCAAGTTCGCCGGCTTGGCTCGCTGCCCTCGGCGGCAACAATTGGAACGACTGAGACGAGTCGACAGATATAAATTCGCGACCCGGCCGGGCGTCAACTGTGGTTGGGCGTGTCTGTCGCTCTTGTCTGGGCGGCGACACGAAGTGGATCAAAGGATCGCCCTCTCGGCAGCCCGCCGGCGAAGGTCACGCCTGAGCGCGTTTTCCGCCGTGCTCGCAACAGCTGTCTGCTTGCGACGCGGCCCGAGTCCGAGTCCGGTTTGCGATCCTGAGCGGCGCTCTCGTCTGTGTCTTGTTGCATCGTGTTTATGGTGGTAAGAGCATTCGCGCGATCGAGTATGCGGGGGTATTTCCTTTTCATGCTTTTATCAGTGTCATTCCCCGTGCCTCCCTGACGGCATCTTGCACAGCGTGACATTACAAGGAAGGCTCTTGTCGAGCCAGTCTGTGCGCCTTGCTTGCTCGTAATGATCCGGGCCGCACAATAAGCTCCGGTGAAGACACATGCAGAACGGCAAAATATTGCGCCCATTTGGCAGGCTCTCTTGGCTTCTTACGCCTTGTGCATCAGCACCCACGTAAGCAGTTATGATAAAGAGCTTTATTTCTTCCCATCCGCATATCAAGACGAACCAGTGCGATCCACCTCTTCTGTAGTATGTCGCCCTATGTATTTTCTGATATTCTGGACATTTATTTCTGATTTTGCGTTGCTTGTGTTGTGGCATGTATATTTTGATGCGTAAGTAACCGGATTCTGTCATGAAACAGGCTATAGAGATGATTCGACCAGCATTATAGGGGACTTGGGACATCTATCGGGCAATTATGTTACTTAAAACAACTGTATTTTTGGGTACAGTAGAGTGATGATACACTTAAAGACAGTGACTATTAATTTCGTTGAATAAATAGAATTTGAGAGTAAAATGTTGTAAGAACAAACTGAGTTTCTGATACCTCGCTATAATGAATAACAAACGGCCTCCCTTTATGAGGTTCCTTTTTTCGTGGTCATGGGAAACACTTAATGTCCGATGCGCCTGTCGACAACGGCTTTCACAATCCTCAGGGAAAATCGCTTTCGTTTTGACAGTCTGAAGAAATATTTGGTAAAATACCCAGAAAACCATCACTCCTAATAAGCAACGATTCATTGAACGGATCCCACAGACTGCTGCGATTGGGCACGGCGCACTTGCTTGGGGCGCGAGTACCTAGTGCTGGGCTCTTAATGCATGGCTCTTAATTAAATGACAGCGCGGCCGACGAGCCCATGTGTGTGCGTGCGGGCGCGTAAAGCAAAATGGGGGCCCCGCCCTCGCCCGGACCTCGGAATGCGGGTCGGCTCTGTCAAGCAAAGGGACAAGATCGGAGAGCGCGTTAGTGAGGGCGGAGGGAGAACCACGGCGGGAAAGAAAAGGCGCGCAATGAAGGGCCGAGCACGGGCTGCGCGCGCCACAAGAACGCAGGCAAGATGGATCAGTGGCGCGCACGCCAGCGGAACATTAGCCCCTTCCCTCTTGCGAGCAGGTGGAATCGAGAGCTTCTCCCCTCCCACAGGCGGAGTGCTGCTCCGGTCCATCGTCCCGAACGCAGGTCTACAGGCGGACGCCCCACAAGGAAGAGGGTGGCGTACGTGACGAAGAATCGTTGGCGTTACCATCGCCTAAACTACGGGACAACCGCTAGTGCTGTTGTATTATGCTTCGGACATCTCCATTTTGAAAGGCTCTACGCAATGATCGGCGATCAAGCGGGGCGTTCCGTAGTGCCCTGAGTACCATTGCTTGAAGACGTGCAGAAATGGGCGGAAGGGAAAGGATGCTTTAGGGGTCGCGTACCTGAACTCAGGGTGGGAACCAGCGTCGCCATGCGCAGCGGTTTCCTTCGGAGTCATGGGGACGAAAAAGAGTGCCCCGGAAGAGGTGCGCCCTAAATAGCGAGCAAAGTGAGGGCAGACCAGCGCCGCGGATCATCTCTTATCTATGCTGACAAACGGTGTCTCGCTCGCTGAATCCGGTATTATGATCCAGAGATAGGATGGTCGCACAAAACTGTGGGAATTTCGTAGTGGAAACGGTTTCTTCAACGAGTTCCCGCAGGTTTGCGTCCCCTGAACAACAAAAATAGTCTAGCGTAGCGTGTTTTATGATGGGCGTTAAGCAACGTCATAAATGTCGATGCATAGCTCTAGAGTTTAGCGGTAGCTTTTCATGCATACCAGGGTTCACTTTGCTTACGTATTAAGGCTTTGGTCTCCAGTTTTGGCTTACACTTAACGAAAGTGACAACAGGAGGCGCAGCGTTTTGTCAACCCGCTATATAACTTTCGAAAACGTAATTTTCAGACCAAAAACAAACTGGATCTCCATATTGTATAAATGACTGCATATATTTTGATTTGCGGGTATACGGGGTAATAATGATGGTGACAGGGTTCAGACGCTTTGTACTGCAGTCGGTATGTGCAGGTTGGATCACCAGTCTCTCTATCTCCCGAGAACTCTTTAGAAGGGCTTACTTAAATTGGATAGAATTTTTGGCTTATGCCCGAAAACAAATACATTCCACTCTTTCCTTGAAGAATAACAACAATTGCAGCAGAGCAGATTATTTTGCCCATTGTTGGACTGTTGATCTTCCTTATAGGTGACACAAAGTTGAACGAGGAAACATTTGTTTCTTAATATATGATGCCAATATGTTCATTCGCAAATCTCTTCACTGTGTTACGCAGGCTCAATAAAACAACTTAAGTTGTGAGGTGCATGCAAGATGTTGCGTTTAGTACAAAGAGATAAATTTGAATGAAGTTTAAGATATCAGACTGGCAATTTTTGGGGTTCATGTTTCATTCTTCTCTTTATTGGAACATCCCGCACACGTCACCGAAATGTAGATAACTATAATCAATGCAATGACATCAAGCGTTTAGATGATTGACAATGTCTCTCAACATCTACAGAACAAAATAAAATAAAATGAGAAAAATAGCTGACGTAATATTAATGATGCATTTATTACCCCAGACATCTACGAATGCAAGGCACGTTTTTTTAGTGGTAAACTGCGGGTATATTTATCATGAAAGTTAGCTCCGCAAAACAAATGCAGCTGGGCCCCGGGATAAATAGGAGGAAAGCAAACGCACAACATTTTTAATTAGGGTGCTTAAATAGAATCAGGGGAACCACGAAAGGGTTTTGGACACTGGCGGAGAGGTGCTAAGCTCCAGTGACCTCTTCTTCAGCCGAGACGAAGATCGCTTCACCTGGCCTCACACCTGAGAGGGTGCCATGCTGTGTCCCTCGGGATTTCGGGACGGCTTGCCATTTCCCTTTCACCTTACCTAGAGCTTTTTTTTCTTTCTTTCTTCCCAGTTGTTGTTTTTAGTCAAGAAGCCTGCTGTCAGTGCTCCTGTTCGCCATTGGAAAATTTTGTTTTCGGTTCAGGCTTTAGCGGGCAATCGATAGCCTCCAGGCTGGGACTGGTACTGCGGGATCCTCAATCCGTGCTCAGGAGGGGCCCAGATAGGGTTCCTCCCGTGGCCCTATTAGGGGGAGGTGAGTCATCGATCCGGTCGCTGCCTGGACAGATCCGCGGAAGTCTCCACAAAGCAAAACAAGTGCATGCCACATGTGTCGTCACGGAAGTGGCGCGGAAACCGGACGCCGCGCTTCACGCCGAGGCGGCAGGGCTCCTCGAACAGCTGGCCGACGCCACCGCATCGCCAATTGCGCACGGTCACAACCAATGACTTGCACTTTTTTCTCACTTTGCGTGGCCGCTGCACTTCACTGAGTGAAGGGACGCCCAGCTCGTTCCCCGGACAGTAGAGGGAAGTAACGCGTGTTCCGTTGCCTAAACAGGCACCATGCAACACACTTCTTATGAGCGGCATGAATATCTGCTTATCCGCACGAGGTAACTTTTATATTTACCGAAGGCCACTGGCTTTAACAGGAAAGTGTTTTATGCCGTGATCCACCACCTTTTTTTCTGATGCATTTTCGTCACGGAAGTACGTCAGCAAAGTTAACTAGACTAAACGACAAAGGAAAAAAAAACGCAAACAAAAACGGTCCGTTGCAGGGAGTAGAACCCATGACCTCTTGGTTTACGACAATGGCCTTCAGCGGGCGAACCAACTACTCCACTGCCAAAACATTTTTATTTTGATGGTGGTATTTAATAGAATACGCCAGTGCTATAACCATGCAAGAAGCTACACCAATCCGCTTTTTATATCTCTCCAGTGTTCGTGTTCGCAGGGTGATGTGACCGTTTAGAAACGGAAGAATCAAGTTACGCGTGGCTTCCCTCACATGCTCAGGCAACGCCCCATCGCTATTACCGTCCTATTGGGCGTGTTTCCAAGAAAAGTCTAATTGTGTAGAAGTTTTTACACACCTCGAGGAGGCGGCTTTAACCCAAGTCTCGCTTCAGCATTCATTCATGATAAAATATAACCCTTTAGTGTTCGCTTGGCTGTCGTCACCGTTTCCGCGCTTGCCTTGCGAGAATTCGCGGCTGGGCAAGAAGAAACGTGTGACCTGCGTTACGTTTCTCTTCACATTTCACGATGCTTTGCGTAGTGCATGCTGAGTTCCAGTGTTTATTGTGATATCGTTGCTGCCCTCTTTGTGTGGCATTCACCACATGTGGTTTATAGGTATATTTTCAAAACTTCAGCTACCGCAAAGGTTCAACCATGATCATGGGCGTTAGTCATCGGGACGGAGATCCGCCGCTGGGCGTCAAGATGGGTGGGTCCACATGTACTATATCTTCCGAACACGAATAGACATTGTACTAGCTCTCATACAATATTGCACTATAAACAACCAACTATTTATGTAAAGACACGTTTCACTTTCATGTCATAGGGATCGCTATTACGGGGGAATCAGCCATGTTTTCTTTTTTTGGAAGTCGTTCGACCACCGTTTAGAGTTACGTTTTGCCATGGAATCATTTAGTGGATACGCGAGCAGTGAACACTTCAATTAATTAGAAAATCCACCAGTTTTGTAAAGCTCTTTCAAATGAGCAGCATGCCTACGTTCTGTATTTTGATGACAAAACCACTGTTCCAAATGAAGATCTAAATACCTGTTTTCTTAAGGACTAAGGTGTGAATAGCTCCGTTACAAAGCTACGTTTGCACACTGGCTGAGACACTACTGTAAGGGTTGCCAAGCAAGTAAGCAGACGACAGCCTGCCATTAATGCGCAGGTAAAACCGGGATTTATTTCGCTCATGAACGTAAAGGGAATAAGTAAGCTGAAGACGTTAAAATTATTCCTTCACTTGTTTGAGCTGAACACAAAAACGACCTGTAAGGCGTTATGACGCCAACAATGGAATCGCGCAACATCACTGAGCGCACATCCTTGCTGAGTGCACAAGTGCCATTCGCCAAGAGCCTTGGCAGATATTGCATTGTCTTCCTAGGATAATGCCGCTCAACCTCTTTTTCTGCCATGCCAAATTTAAGCAAAATTTTGTAACAAATGAAGTGTCTCTTTTCGTTCGCATAGGAAATGCTGCGGGCCATAGCCTTCCCCCCGTCTCTTTTTTTTCATCCCTTTGAGCAGTGACTGAAGGTCACTAAGAAGCAAGGGGAAATACACCTCGAACATACGGGATGACGATACAGCCCAGCAAAAGCGAGTGAGCGCGTGGCATTCTCTGCGGCCCGGCATCAGGCGTGTAGCGTTGTTCCGTGCTTGCGTGCATACCATGGGCTCTGTCTCGTTCCATTGGTTTGCCCTTTCGCGCATGCAGCAATTTTACGCCTATCGCATTCTTCGCCTTCCTCAATCGCAATCTCCACCGTTGCTCTACTGGTCCAGCTTTCTTCATCACAAGCGGCACTAGTGCAGGAGCATCCGTCCTCGTGCCCGTCAGTTGTGTTCGCATATACAGTGAATGTGTACATTACAGGATCGCTTGTCGCTGGGGCGGAGGAAGGAGCGTTTTATTTCGGCACGGCGATGCTGTGACACCCTGGCATCCAGCCTTGTTCTCGCGCGCGGTTCGTGGCGGGAGCAGCAATCCCCAACGGGAGTGCGCCAGGAATTTCAGCCGGTTTGAGATAATGCAAACTTGAGAGAAGCGAATTTCTCAGCAGCCGTTCGAAGGAGATTTCTTCGGCGCCTCAAGCTTGACACGGAGCGGAAACTTAGTTGCATCCCGTGGCCTATGTCACTGAACACCATGTTTCAATGTATTCGTGCAGTTACGCCAGCTCATTCTGTAAGCATCGGTTCTTTTGCTCGCCTCTTTCAAGAAGAAAAGAGAGTGAATTCGGTTGACAGAAGTCGTTTCCATCTGCGCATCAATGTGACTGGATCAAAACGAATGCCGGAGATCTAGACAAATGCATATTTAAACATGTATTTCGTACTAGAAATTGTCGGACACTGGAAGCTCTGCTAGAAGAGGACAATTTCGTGGAAGCATGAAAAAAAATTCAATTTCTCGCTGAAATGTACAGAGCTAAGACGCGGATTTGCAAAAACATGACTTTGCAAACTTTTCTTCTCTTGCGCTCGGTTTAGTTTCACGTCTTAGTGCTTCTCTATTTTACAGAGAAAATGTATATGACTCGTTGGTGGGATATGTTGGTGTCCGCAGATAGGAAGCACTCAGAATTGTGAATGAATCAACCAAAATAAGTTTCATGTTGGGGTTGCATTTGAAGCGTGGCCCCGAAGCTCCCAAGGCAAGTGTTAAACCACTAGGTTACACACGCATGCTTGCATAAAGTGAATACGTCTCTATCATAATATTGCTTAGTACGTGCAGTCCAAAACAAGCACAAAAAGAGAACGCTTTTTCTGAAGGTGTCACTGGCTGTTTGTGGCAGTGGCATAAAAAGCTACCTGCAGAAAAAGATGAAAAGATGACACGGAGAACTTTACATGCTGGAAAAATTCTGGCTTCGCGAAATCTTGATGCCAAACATGTGTTTCGCTGGTCGGCGATACGTCCTTTAAAAGGAGAGAGACGTAGAGAGAAATCTTTTAATTAAGCGCTATAGGTGTTTGGTCTGGCTTTTTGCCTGACATGCTACTAAATGTGCTGAGTGAAGATTCTGATATATATGCTACTAAACACATAAAAATAGAGCCACGCACGCGTATAGTACATTATGTGCACTGTCTCAATGAGGCGTTGGGCCCGCAAGAAAGCCAGCAGTGCTTTCGTGGTAGTAACTTCCCAGAAGATATCAATCACGTCCTCTGCGAATGCAAGCTATGCGCACCCGAGAGACAGTCCCTGATGGTGGCCTTAAATCCCCAACGAGACTCGAACTTGGAGTTGAGGCATATTCTGGTTCCATGGCAAAGCAGCTCCAGTTCGTTACGCTCCCTTTAAAAGAACTGCTCAAGAAGCTGTGTGCAGTGTGCTAAACAGCTTTTCTGGTTATCCCCATTCGCTGAGTGCAATGGCTCCTAATTTTTTTCATTGACGTCTTCTTGCGGACTAATTATGGTTAGCCAAAATGACTATTCGACTTCGGTATAGTTGCAATGCTCAAAATCAATATCCCAGTACGCAGCTGCTTGCCTTCGGTATTAGCCGAGTGCCCTGTCTGTGGGGGTGAGCCATTCCTAACGTGACGCGTCGTGATAATCCGTGCAGGCCACATGCTTGCGTTCACGAGCGCCTGTGAATTACTTTTTACGTGGGTCACAACTCCCATGTGCTTACAAAGTGGCAATCGTAAAGCATACATAGCTTATATAAATGTTTCGATAATTCAGGGTTCATTATTTGCTAATAATGCTGAGTGCCTACGTAAATGTACGCTACTTACTAACACTAAAAGCTTCCGTCTGCATTGACTCAAATAAATTAGTGCCAATCTACGCTTTCTAAACGTAATAACAGACATAATGAGAAAGATTTGGACCAACTTCACAAAGCATGTCTTGCGCCAATAACAGCTATAGTTGGGTTTATAGGAAGCAACTACATCCTACGTTGAGCAGTGTGATAAAAAAAAAAGTCTTACTTTAGTGCTTACGTTCCTATGCTTGAAACAGCAGCACACGTTGCTTAGCAACTAAAGTTATAAAAATAAGTGAAATTGTTATTTTTGCTGTTCATTGTTTTCAGAACACACTTAAGGTGATTCAACAATAATGAGAGTATGGGCAAATCATCACAGTAGAGATAAAAACGCGTTGAGCTATGTGTCCTTAAATTTCAATACTCCAACCGATGTCTGTCAAAGGCATTTTAAAGATAATCAACAAGTCTTTTCACAGTTATTGAGTATGTCTCTAAATCAAGTAAATCTTTGAAGTATTACCTAATAATTTTACGCTAGGGACTGAAGCTCCTGTGACGTCAGTTTGATGATTCATATTTTGTAGTAGCATTTCAGCTATAGCAAGCCGCTTTTGCATACTCAAAGTTAGTTCAAATTATTGGGTTGGTTCTGCTCTTTGTGATTGATTTTGTTTTAATTGCTCGGTGACTATGTAGCCGCAAGCAGACGCTGTCTTAATTGCTGAAGTCACGCGGCACCTGTACGTGAATGTCACACTGGACATCACCTCCATCAAATGATTTCGTGTTTCTTGTGGCTCAAAAGTTTTCTTTTGAGGTAACACAAATCTCCTGATAAGTCCAGTTTTATCACATCGATTTAACATTGCATTGTATTTCGCCGTATAACGCCTTACTTTGACTTCTTGTAAAGAGTACTCTGCCTCAGTAACACAAGGCATGTGGCAAAGCCAACACAATTTGATAATTTTTTATCAGAGTTGATAGAAAAGCAATCAATATTTTTTATGCGGTCCGCAATCTTGCCAAACATGTAATGTCAGTGAAAACTGTAAGCAAGACTAAGTTTTCGCATACCAGTAAGTATTTACCAAAAGCGGAAGGTATGTAAATTGAACCCGTTTTTCAAGAACAACGTACTCAGTGTTGATTCATAAGGGTATGATAACAAAAATAATTGCTGGCGTTTAACATCCCAAAACTGCGATATGATTATGAGACGCGCCATAGGTGAGGCATTCAAATATCTTAAGGAACTGGCGTCTTGAAACTTGCACCTAAATCTAAGCGCACAGGCTTCAAGCATTTTCACCTTTACCGGAAGTGTGGCCTTCACTGCCAGGATTTGGACCCATGACCGGTAGGTCAGCCGTCGCGTACCGTAATCACTAGTCCACCATGGCGGTTCATAAGGGCATCAAAATAAACAACTCGTGTGAGGCGGCGCATAGTGTTCATTCACACTTAGCTACTTTTCTACTTAGCTACTTTTCTACTTAGCTACTTTTCCTGACTTTACCACGACTTGGATACGCAGTTGTAAGGTTCCATACAAGCTGACTAGTTATCACCCGTAGTAGCCGACCTGTTCAATATTTATCGTATATGGGTGTTATTTCTTGTTGTTGTTGACATTGCTTTAAGTTTCATCACGAAAAATCTTGGCGAATAAAGTTCCTGATATCGCTAGAATATTGTGGTATTTTTGCGAATTTTTCGTCTATCGGCTTTAGATTTATGTTTAGATTCTTTATACTTCCAGAAGACAAGGAGCACCACTCAATTCCACAATAAAGAGTGTCTGTACTAGAAGCCGCGCTGCAAGCTGAAACGTAGCTAATTGGGCAACCAGAGTCGGTGGCAGCGAAGTTTGGAGCACGCTAATTTTCAAACTGACACAGAATAGGTCCTCTCTCGAACGAAGGCGCACAGAACGCGAAGTAGTGCAGTTCTTACACCTCACCAGGGCAACCACGATGCGATGAGACGTAAAGCACAAGGATGCTTGTTTCCCTATCATTGTGCCCTACCACGGTGTTCTAGTGGCTAAGGTACTCGGCTGCTCACCCGCAGGTCGCGGTACCGAATCTCGGCTGCTGTGGCTGCATTTTTGATGGAGGCGAAAATGCTATTGGCCCGTGTGCGCAAATTTAGGTGCACGTGAAAAAAACCACAGATGGTCTGAATTACCGGAGTCCTTCACTACGTCATCTCTCGTAATAATATGGTGGTTTTGGGATGTTAAAGTTAAACCCCACATATGAATCAAATCAATTCCCTATCTTTGTGTTGGGCGTTCACACAAAAGTGCGCATGAACGAAATTCAGTAGGGCCTCTCGAATTCTGCGCAGGACAGGCATATACCCCGGACGAGTGCTAGGCGGGGTCAATGGACAGCCAGGCGATTTTCTTACAAACGAGCGTCTCATTATTAGCCACACGTACAATCGCTATAACTTCATACTTGCGAAAAACACAAACCAACTTATGAATGATGTTATTGCCAGCTGTGTGAGCGTCTGTTATAAAAAATATACAATGACTTTATTGGATGATATGTTTCTTTGATATACTAGCGGGAAAGGCCGAGTATTATAACGGCTGCGGAAGCAAAAAAAATCAAGATACAAACAGCAGGGTCACTGACTTTTGACTTGTAGCGGCATTACGTCTCAGAGCGAGAGCAGGCTCCGCCATTCTTCTTAATGTAACGCTTCTGGGTCATTGCACTTTCTTTACGCCTAATTTCTTATCACAGCAGGAGCTTGGCATTACAGGGTGTTCTTTTTTTTCTTATTTCTTTTCTGTTGATTCTTGTGTGGCACTGCAGCAACTCTGACTGCGGCTGAACAGCAACAACAAGGATGCCACGAGGGGAGGAGGGTGAGAAGGAAGCCAACTCAGTGCAGAACAAATAAGTGAGGTGCAGGAGGCGCCAAAGAGATCTTTTCAAACACCTATTTCCTCCTGTTTTTGTCGCAGCCTGGTGTGCGTGCGTGCGGTCGCGCTACAGGGTTACAAACACATTTTTTTCCCTTCTTCCTTCACACGCGTTCGTTCCACGCCGTACATTAACGTCGCATTTAATGCCGGCCAATCCCCCGGGCCATTTTATCATCATCTGTCACGCCCACATCTTCTTTTTGATTTCTTCTTTCTCTTAACGCCGTGGCATTTGATTGCACACGTTCCATGCCGCTAATATTATTATTGTTATTTTTTAACGTTGATCTTAACACGCGGAGAGGGTGCGTCGTTTGCTTTTAGGCGTTCCCGTAGCTACAACCTTCCTCCGTTCAGCGTAACTACCTTCAGAGCATTGCTTGTCTTCTGATATACGTATGTTATACCTCTTTCACGTATTTCTTTTCTTCTTAGGTGATAATTTGTGTCTCACTTTTTATTTTTAAAGCGAGGGTTCCACCTCTACTCATTTATTTTTTATTCTCCCATAATACTTTGCTTTAATGGCCCCTGCGAACCCTTGTGGCATCGCTGCCGTCCCCGTGAGCTTATCTTAAGTTCTACTTTCCACGTTCCCGCCGGGAGAATACTCAAGACAGAAGAAAAACTCGAATGTACCAATAACAGACAGAACGTCGCTCTCTCACTCACATACGTTATATATATATATATATATATATATATATATATATATATATATATATATATATATATATATATATATATATATATATATATATATATATATATATATATATATATATCTGGAGAGGAAAGACAAGAAAGCCGAAGGCAGAAAAATGACAGCCAAATTTAAAAAATCTGTTACAAGGCCGACGAGATTAATAACAAAACTGTTTCAGCAGAGGTAGTAAGATAGCGCGAAACAACGTTGCGGAATTTAATTGCTAGGGCACTCGCGCTTCTTTTTGCTCGCTTCCTGTGCCTGCGACGTTCTTGGTCATTTTCGCGCTGAAGATAGCGGGGCAGGTGGCGCACTCGTTGGGCCCGCGAGGGCGCCGACCACGGTAAGGGGTGTCGCGGCCCATTCCCGCAGAATCGTTTGTTTCGCGATAATACACTGACACGCGGTCACGGATGACACCTGAGCAGAAACGACATTTTCATCGAAGGCGCGCCCCTTGCCGACGCAATCACTTTAACCCTAACTGCACACGGTTACTGTGTGCATAACGGAGGAAAGGGGCAGCATGTTCCTGCTAGAACAGTCAGATTGGTTCACTTCTCTCTCTCTCTTTTTTTCTCTTTACTTTTTCACGCGCACTGGAACTTTGAAGGGGCGCAGTTGGCAACTGATTATTTTTCCTTCGCTTTCTCATTTTGGTCTTCATTATCATTTACTGCTCCTTCAACATCGGGGGAAAAAGAAAAGAAGGCAGTTGCACGGTTCTGATAACGGCAATCATGCAAGTGGGGCTCTTCACACTTATCGACACGGTGTCACCCATAACGGGAATAGTGGGAAGGAGATTGGCAACACGACACCACTCCGACGTGAACATGTACATGCTTCTAACGACTTGCGTTTGATAATTCGTTTAGACTGGAGCTTAATGGGGCCACGCCAGCCCACGAGGCTCATTTGTGGAGCGCTAATAGCAGTAGCCGTATCATGGAAACGAAAATAAAGATGAAATAATATAGACGCCACTTCGTCTTTAGCTTTTTTACCTTGTCACACCGACACACTAGCGCGTCCCGGCAGCGTTCATTGCACTGATGCACGCCACATTTTTAAAGACGATAGTCTTTCTTGGGGACCTTCGACGCAAAAGCTTTGATCTGTCTGTCTGTCTGTCTGTCTGTTTGTCCACCATTACCGCGAACCGGGCACTCGGAACAGCACCAGCCGATACCCCGAACGGCCGAGCCCATCCGCAGCGCCCACCAATGTTGCTCAAGAATCAGCGTTCATACGTGCGTGTTTGTCAATTAAAGGGCAATTATTCTGCATATCGGAGGCACCATAATAACACGTATATATTCTGGTTGTTGGTCCTTTACTAGAAAAGGCATACATAAGTAATTCTAAGGACAGTAGCGCTTATCACGCTGCGCTGACCATGCAGCGCTTGCACAGAACGGGGAGTGTTTTCAACGCTTTGCTAAGACGAGACGGTGGTGGCACCTACCCGTCACCTTGTGTTCTACACCTTATCACCTCTTAGACGGGCACGCACAGCCGTCTCAGGGCCACGCGCTTTGTTTTCCAAAAAAACTGCCAGATGGGGCCCATGTCTCACGTGTGACGTGACTTGATGCACTCGTTCACCTGCGCTGCATGCTCGAGGCACTCTAACGCAGCGCCTCCGGAATGCCATTCACTGATTTTCTTGCGTAGAACATCAAATAAATGTTTTTTTTGTGAATAGCCCTCGTGAAGTGTAACTATATTGAAAGAAATGGCTGGCATTCTTTGGGGCGTTAGTTTACTAAGATGGAATTGAAAAAAGAACAGTGCACCACGTCCTTCAGCAAAGACTAAATATTCATATGATATGTGGAGTTTAACGCCCCAAAACCACTATATGATTATGAGAGACAACGTAGTGGAGAGCTCCGGAAGTTTCGACCACCTGGGGTTCCTTAACGTGCACCCAAGTCTGAGCACACGGGCCTACAACATTTCCGCCTCCATCGGAAATGCAGCTGCCGCAGCCAGGATTTGATCCCGCGACCTGCGGGTCAGCAGCCGATTACCTTAGCCACTAGACCACCGCGGTGGGGCAGCCTAAATATTCAGCTCTACTTTAATGCATAACACAATAGCACAGGTTGCTTTCGTGTCGCACAAATAGTGGAGAGAACGTTAAGTGGCCAGGATGTTTGCTTTTCATTTAAAACTCTACACATCTGAACGAATTCACAGCAATAAATATGTAATTTCTATACTACAAGGTTTCATAATATAGGAGCATATTGGGGCACACAGAAGCTTTTTATTCTGCCCGCCTTTCGATTTGTTAGACAGAGTTGCAATCGACGTTCAGCAGCGTCAGTGCGTTCCTTGCGTACTTATCTTGTGGCAGTTTCACCGTCGTCGACGTGTCTGCGCAATGCCTCTCTCTTGGACCCGCCACTCCATGACTTAGTCATTAGCGCAGTACTGCAAATAGAAATTGCGAAGCACAACGTACGCCTATATACCGCTGATAGCTTATTCTCCCCTACCAAGCAACGCTTCATTCTAAGCGACGGTGACTAGTTATTATAGCATAATGGTTTAGACGGGGCGCAGAGACGGACTATTATTCCGTGTCACGGTATTTCCCTTGCGCAACAATCAATTACCAGCCAGCCCAGCCTTGCGATTCAATCATATGACGCTTGTCCCACGCGTACCCTTTGACAATTGCAGCTATCTAGATTTCCGCTATATATTACGGCGCTCATCAGTGTACGCGCAGGCATTCTCGTCGGGCAGCGGGGAAGCTTCATGGAAGAAGTGCGCTGTAAGCGGCGTGCACTGTGGACGCGCGTCAGCCCGCGGACGTCGGTGGGTGACACTTCATTTTGGAAGCCGAGAGAGGGTTGCCGATGAGCGCCGATCGATCTTTCGCGAAAGAATAGCGATAACAAAAGGAAAGATGTGGGAATCCACAGAACAAGCCTGACGGAGCAGAAACAGTCTTCGGCCGCCTAGCCCGGGCCTTAGGTGGACGCCACGGAACGATATCTCGTTGGATCTCGTGGGACGGGGCGTGAACGGAAACCACTAGCACCCCAACCACGCCCCCTTCCCCCCACATGCCTAACGCCAGAGAGACGCTCTAAATGGCTTTCCGCCAGCCGTTACGTTATTCCGTCTTCAGCGGCAGCGCCAGGCCTTATATACCTTAGGCGGACTTTGCTCGTGCTCGCGCAGCGGGACAGCACGGCAGCAGGCAGGGCTGTCTTCGGTTAGCGCCCCATCCCTGACTGCGGGCTCCCTCTTTTGTTGCGTTTTTCGCGAAGCGCCACTGGCTCTCGCCAGTCAGCAGGCTTTTCCTTGCCCTAAGCCCTGGGCACACCAGCGATCCCGTCCTGGCCGAGAGTGTAGGGGCGCGCTTCACGTTGCCTGGATGAGACTAAAGGCAGTCGGGCCTCTCTGTATATACCGCCCGCTGCTGCATCATTTGTTAGCGAGACGACGAAGACCTTCCATAAAAATTTCACTTTCTTGGCGCTAAACAAAAGAGAATAGCAGAAAAAATTCACTCTACAGTGCTAACTCTCAGTCCATCCACTCAGCTCACCTGCAGTTTCTTATTGAGATTTTCCTCTCTTTTATTTGCTCACGCTGACAGGCACCTGAAGTATAGAAAACAAACAAGGTGCTCAAGATTGTGAGCAGGCTCCCTGAGTTTAAACTCTCAATACAGAGGAGTCGGCACACATTTAAGTCTTTTACTTTCGCTCTGTCGTTGCATATGTAGTCATTGTCATTCTCGTCATCTTCGTTTGTTTACAGGCACAACCACTTGATCTTACTTAAATTCGGGCCTTTCTTTCACGTAAAATAAAAACAATAAAATCACAAAGCACACAGTTTTAATGAACATTAGGTACTTATTAAGCACTGAATATCCCCTAGCATCCAATATTCACCTTAAAAATGAAAATTAACCCAGACATAGAGGTGCTGAAACTTGAAAGACCATTATTTAAGGCTAAGTTCATGGCAGAGGTCTTTTATGCGGGACTCTGTAGACGACGCTCCTCTTTTGAAGCTCCTGCAGTTTCTTTCCTCCCTACCGCTTAGAAGCCACGTGGGAGCTTCGCGATGGAAGTAGTTACGTTATAACCACTGGCTCATTCACGTGCACCCTCCTGTAGAGGCCAAGCAGTGAGTGAGGGAGCGAACACATGACGAGGCTGGCAGCAGAGTATACTCTCAAGCCGCAAAACTTTCAAGCACCGCACGTTAAAGACTTTCTCTGAGGTGCAACGTACGCATTTACGACAGCCTAATCTCGAACGTTTATGAAGCCGCCAAAATCGCTACAGCATGCAAACCATGTTAGGAGTCTTCCGTGTGGGTTGCGTTCTCAGGGCTCGGCTTATGGAAGTATACTGCGGGATCGTCTCGGCCCTACACAGTAAAAATTTTTACACCCAGAAGGGTGTAAATGAGCTTGTCCCGTGGACGACACCCTAAGGGTGTTATTTCAGCACCTTCCAAAAAGGGTGCTTTACCATGCACTCTTAGAATAGGGTGTACATGTGAAAAAACTGTAGGGTGTTATAAAAGCACCCTCAAGGAAGGGTGCCTTCGATGTCCATCACTTTTTTAGCACCCTCTGAGGAGGGTGCGAGAAGGGTGCACAAGGGTGTTGAGTGCCCATGGCAGGGGTGGCAGTATTCTTTTAGACTGCACTAATAGATATCAGCATGCACTGATTACACACTACTTGAAGAAAGTGGTCCTGATTATCGATGGTGCGCCACCTGTCGAGCTCCATTCATTGCGTGTGGGCAAAAATATAAACGCGTACAATCGTGTATGAACTTGTGCTGGATCTATATATACTTCACAGTATATGCATAATGCGCGTTACAGAAAATGAAGCCTTGCTGCCCTTGCATATTGCGTTTATTTAATAGGCAAATAAAACATAAACTTTTCTTCTGCCACAAAACTTTTTCACCAGATATACGTTCACGTATACGTACACTACACATGCAACACCTCAAATGTTTATTATATTTTTTCAGTTTCAGTTTATTGACAATTCTTTGCAACATACAATTACACTGGTTTCAGTTTAGTATGCTGCTTCAAGTACATAGAGACTACAAATGAAATACACGCTAATATATCCCTATAATTCTTCCAAGTATCTACAATCCCAGTGGTTTCCAGTTTAATACTCCTTCATGTACACAATCGGTTAATAGGAATGAAATACAGGCAAATATATACTTATGATTCTTTCAAATATATACAATCACCATGATTTCACTATATACGCCTTCATGTACACAATCGTTCCCAAGAAGTGATGCACACAAAAATATATATGGATAATGTTTTCAAATGTATACAATCACAGTGAATTAAGCTTTGTATTCCTGGATGTATAACAATTGGTTATGAGAAATGATGTACATGCAAACATATATGGGTTTTCGCACATATAACTTTAGCGAATACATAAGAAACCATTACAGTGATCAGAAACACAATAAGCTGAAAACGAACACCAAACTGAGTCAGGGCACACAAAAAACAAAAGAGGTAATGCATAATTATGGCTAATGACACAACTGGCTCACTTTATGCCAAATGTCCCAGCCATTTTGGCAACCATCTCAAATGTATTCGAAAAACTCGTGCTGCATTAAAAATAGTGAACTTCTGGAATATTTAGGGGAGGAAAAATATTTGGTCACGTGGCTGCCTTCTGAACTTCCTGGAATGCCGTCTAGGTGTTGTATGTGAAAAATTTTATTCTAAAAGCCCCGCTCCTTCTTTCCATACGAAACTCGGTCTACGTGTTACGTAACAAGAGCTCAATTTGGGAGAGTTGGTTCATCGTGGTTGTGTGCTAGTCACAGCGCGACAACTTTAGGAAGAGCACCGACTGTCAACTGAATTTAATGAATGTGCTACGAGCGTTTTTATACTGAGTACAAGAACCGTGTTCATGCAGGACGACACGTGTGAGCACTACAAAAATAATCTTAACTGTGAAAAGAATACTCCCTCTCGGAAAGGATAAGTGAACGTGTAGGGATGCACTGATCATTGGTTTACCTGATAAAAAATACTTCTACAAACGTTAAATTGGCATTAAGTAAACCTATTCTCGTGTCGAATGGGGCAAGATTGACTATTCCTGTTGCTGTTTAGTACACACACTTTTGAAAGCTTGCAAGGGGTGGAAAACAACATGCTAATATCATATCTGCTGGCTATTTTTTTAATTGTGAGACACGTGATGTGGTATAACATGCAAAGGCTTTGGTCATTGTTTTTTGTTGGTCCTGTCTTCTTTAACTTTACTTTCAGCAGGAGGGTTTTGCAAACGGGTGTGATGATTCTGTTGGGATACCCAGCATCTTTTAGTCTTTTAATCTGGTTTTTAAGCCTGACCTCACCCTTGTGCTAACGTGACTTCTGAAGGGTGGCCGAATACATGTGGTATCAATTCCTCTTTCTACTAATTTTGAATGCCCACTATCAAAAGGCAGAACATTCTTAGCACTCCTGGGCTGATAGCACCAGCTAATACCCCAACAGCATCATCACACTTGTTTGCGAAACCCTCCTGGAGAAAGTAAAGTTAAAGGAAACAGGACCAAAAGAAAAAGAGAATGACCAATCACCTTTGCATGTCACAGGGTACTACGTACATAAGGTGTCTCACAATTTTAGGAAAAGAGCCAGATATGAGATTGTTGTTTTCCACCCCTTGCAAGCTTTCAAAAGTGCATGTACTTACAGCAACAGGAATAGTCAATCTTGCGTCATTCGTCACTAGAATAGGTTTACTGAATGCCAATCTAATGTGTATGAGATACCGCTAACACGTGGAAAAGTAAACATAGGACAAACTGGGCAATGCTTCAATGATCAAGCAAGACAGCATGCTTTAAATGTTAAGAAGAGCTATAGTAGTCTCATGGCCGGACAGCGTAAAGAATGTAAGTGTAGAAGTTTCATAAAACACGGTTTTTGAAAAAAAAAACAAGCAGAAAAATGAGAGATTTTAGAACTCTTTATCAGGAAGGCCAAGGATCAATGCATCAGTACACCTACACATATCTTTTCCGAAAAAGAGTATTCTTTTCTCGGTTAAAATTATTTTCTCATGGTCACACATGTGCTGTTGCAGATGAACCCTGGTCTTGTGCTCAGTATAAAAACGCTCGTAGCACCTTCAATAAAATTCAGTTGACAGCGCTCTTTCCTGTCCTTTTTGCGATAAGATTTTCATTACAGAAAGAATTTCATTTTCTTACAGTTTAGGTATAACGATGAGTTTTCATTGTACCACAACATGGAGCAAATTGCATCTCAATACGGACAAAAATCACAATTTTGTGAAATTCGTGATATTTTCTCGTATATTTCAGCAGCTTGAGAGGTATAAAGATATTTTTCACTCAAAATATACCTTCTGTGGAGTAAGTATTCACTGCTCAGATATTCATACAAAGTGCAATATTGCAATAAAAAATGCAAACATAACACATTTTGGCTTTATTCTTGGAAGCGAATGTGGCAAAAAAATTGCACTATTATTATTGAGCTTCAAATACCTTACAGAAGCACATTTACTTAACAGGTAGACCGAATTTGCTTTAGAAAAAATAAGCGGTAGTTTTAAAACGAAATTTTCCACAAACAGCACACAGACGGCATTATGCCAGGAAGTTATAAGCCAGCCACATGAAGAAAATTTTTTTTCTCACTGAAATATTCTAGCAGTTCACTGTTTTCAACGCAGTAAGTCAGCACATATTTTTTTTTCAAATACAATTCAGATGGTCGTCAAAGTGGCAGGGACGTTTGGCATGGAATGGTCCAGCTATAATTAAGCAAAATAACTTACACAAATAACAATATTTGTTCATCTACCATGACCACACTAGAAAAAGTTGTTCAGGCATTGTGACACAAAAATTTTCAGCGTCATACTGCCTGAACAACTTCTTTGATAAACTCCTAACTCACGCCGAGAAAAAGCCCCTCAATCACGGTAGTTGTTAAAGGCCTTGCGGCCGTAGACAATGTTCAAAATAAAAAAAATCAACTCATCAGTGCTGTCACTCCTTCTTCGTCATTACTGACACGGAAGATTTTTCGGTTATCCATGTGGAGGTTCAGGAAGTAGGCTTGCTCTAGGCTGGGGCCAGGGTAGACTACGCAGGACGTCAGCGGCACCCTCTCATCCTGTAATAAGAGCAAATATGACTTCTCATAAAAGGATGTTCGTGCTGTTCTGGCAGCACCATATATAAAGAATGCGTAGTGTGTATCCTTCGAAATGGCGTGTAATTGACATTACACTGAACTCGAAGCATACAACCCATACATTCCAATAATTTCGTACGATAAAGATAAGAGTTTTCCAGCATACAGCAAATTCCCGAAATGAGGTGAAGTGTAAGACTACAGCTCAAAAATGGCACTTACGAAAGCCTGAACTCACCTAAGAAACAATTTCCTTCTAGAGTAGTGAGCCAGTGTGAAAAACAATTCTTAAAGTACAAGGTTCAGAACATGTAGCTATAATCAAAACGCACAAGAAACTTACCTCTTCATGTACAAACAGTGAAGACATCTCTGCTTTCTCTTTTACATGAGAACAAATGATCTTGGACGTGGCACTAGCGAAGAGGTCTGCAAAAAAAAAAAGTAAAAGATTTACTGACACTAATCACGCCTCTAACAATCCGAGGAATTGTTACAAATCACCAATCAGTGCAATTCTAACTGCCTCTATAAGGGCATCAAAAATGAACAATTTTCTCGTTCTTTCTACCCTCACAAGACGCTCCGTCAATGGAATCTAATCCAAATTTGACGCTGTGCTTCCTATTTCCCTGCTTTCTAGACGTAGGGCTGCGAACATGTGTTTTGTGCACCTAATCTAGCACAGAAATTCGTCATCTATAATTCAATCATCTTAATTCATTGTAATTTGATAAAAGATGTGATAGCTCGTCCAGTTTTTAAAGAGTTGCGGGCCTGCAATAGGCACTGCCTAGCACGTATGAAAGTATTTCTTTTAAAAAAAATTCAAACCTTGCTTTCAGAAAAAGCGTCTGGCATATTTCGACAACCAAGCCCATCCTCTGATGGCAATCAGGGGCACGCTATTAGCGATTATTGACCACGGGATTTACAAACGTAACCCGTGCCTAAATACCCAGTTAAACACAATCAAGCAAGTAGAAGCGCTCAAACGACACCAACGCGCGCGGACGCCGTCTACGTTGCAGCAGCCATGGCTTATGCTAGAGCTATCGCACATAGCTCCTACAGTCACGTATACTCTCTCGATTCTGTTATAACGCCGAACGTTATCGCAGATGAAGGCAAAGCACGAAAACACCAAACAGAAACGAGGGAAAACAACGCACGGCGATGGCCACAACAACGCGCCTTTGGAAGTCTGCTAGATCTTTCCCTGTTGCTGGTGACACTTGTCCTAAATAGCTTAAAAGACCGAGGCGCACGTGCTGGGAGCATCGCGGCATATTAGCACTTCCAACTTTACTGTCTTTAAGCAAAAAAAAAAAAAAAAAAGCCATTTCGTACAGTGCGCCTCTGTACATGATTTTTTTCTTTTTCTTTCTTTTTTTACGCTTACACCTACAGAAGCACGTTGCACATTTGAGTATTATTAGAAATGTTATTACGATGTAGCCCAAAGCACATCTTAAAACAATATCAATCACTTTGTGCAGTGTAGAGACAATGTGCGATCACCAACTAATCCCGCCCTTGTTAAGTGATCACATCACTCACTGTATGAGTGATGCAGGAACTTACACAACATCGCGCATAGCAGTGTGAACTCGTTAAGTCACACGTTTAATCGGGTATCTGGAACAGGCCCGCGAACGCATGCTGTTGTAAATGGCTGGCAGCCTACTTCGGCAGAGCTGCTGCAGGCGCCCAGCTAGCGCTGTATGATTACTACCAACGAAAACAGTACACTCACCGTTAACAGGCCCACGTTGTCCATGTCCGCCACTCCATGAATATTCCTTAATCCGAGCGTCACTTCCAACACGGTGTCATGCGCGACCACCATTGAATATGCGCCTGTTCGCTAGAACACACACAGCGACCAAGACCCCAGACCAACGCAACGCATTTGAAAGACGATGAGACAGAGAGAGAAACGTTGAGAGAGAGAGAAAGAGGAGGCAGTCTGGCGGCGGCGCCGCAGCTGTCGACGCAGGTGTTCGGTGACGCAACTATTCGCTTATCTACGCCGCCGTTGTGGGAGCAACGCTGGCCGGGGTTAGCGGGAGGGGGGGGGGGGGAGGAGCGGGAAACCCGCCAGGACGGCGCCGAAAGGCAAACGCTGAGGCGTATACGGCGCACGGCCGTTCAACGCGGATCGACTCCTTGTAAACGGCAACTCTCCTTCCAGCCAGTCGCACAGCGACGCAGGTTATTTACCAGCCTCGGGTTCTTTGAGTATTTTGACGGAATGCGATTGCAGCGGGCGAAAAATAGTGAAGCAAAACTTGCGGAAAACAAAGTGCACCATGGAATGGCCAGAAACAATAATTATTTCGTCCTCGGTGGCATTAGCGGGAGAGCATCGCTACACCTTTTTTCCAGAGGAATTTCTTTTCGCATTGTCTGTGTCTGGCAATTCCGCGTATGGTGCCGCAAACACTGAATGCGTAGTCGAAGCTGGAACAAATTAATCCACAGTCGCGGATGTTTAGAAGGCTTGTCACGCACCACGAAACGTGCCGAGGTTGTTATAACAAACTTTTTGCTGACCACATGATCAGCACATAATTCCTTATGGTTGCCCAATGAGCTAGCTAAGCACCTGTAGCAAAGGCAGGGCACGTTCTTGTTAAACGTTGTTAATATAAACGATGGTTGTGCATAAGTGCAGTGACAGCTTTCCGTGTGAATTGGTCATAACCCACGTTTTCGAGCGTAGAAGCGCCTCAGCGGACCTAATCAGCTACCACAGCAAGTTCGTAAGCAATGGTGAGGTACGAAAATGTGCAGCTGTTTTCCATGTACTGAATAGTCCGTGTACAGTGCGTTAACCACCGCCATTTCTTAAGCCACCTCCCATATAGACTCCCAGTCTGAACAGGTGTGGGACCTTAAACACTAAGAAGCAGTGCCCCCCCCCCCCCGCACACACACGAGAAATTTGAGGGCGCACGGGCTCGTACACACGCATACTTATTCACAGGCGCACACACATACACGTATACATACATACGGCAACACACACACGCGACCGTAAACGCACGCATGCATGGGCGTACACATGTGCACAGGCACGCTTAACACAAGCACGGACTCGCACATACACGCGCACGCACACATGCACGGGTGTACACACAATCGCGCTTACACGCGAACACATGCGCAGGCTCACGCACACACACCCATACTCGGGCGAACATTATGTTCTTGTATATAATCCACAGCAAACATGTAGCTTATAACCAACGCTAAGGTGAGCTTTCGTAACGTGGATTGCAGTTAATTGCCATTATAGATGAAACCCGATTTGCTTCTGCTGACATTCTGCTGTATTCGGAGAGCACCTTCACACATTCTAAGTCTAGGCCGTCATTTAACGCAAGGTCCACATATTCGTGCAGTAGCTACGCTGCTCAGCCGCCAATCCGAAGGTCGCGGGTTCGATGCCGGCCGTGGCAGTCGAATTCAGATGGAGGTGAAAAGGTAGAAGTCTGTGCACTGTGCGATATCAGCGCCCATTAAAGAACACCAAACGGTCAAAATCTCTAGAGCTTTCCACTACGACGACCCTCATAATCATATCGAGGTTTTCGAGACGTAAAATCCCAAATATTATAATAATGTGTTCTTCTTATGCTGCATATTCCATCTGATGAATCGTCACCTACACCCTTCTCAGGCACAAAAGCACCCTTAGAGCCTATTTTAGGGTGTTAACGAGGCAAGCACCCAAACAAATGGGTGCTTTTTTTTCAATCGGCCATTTATGGGTGTTAAAGGGTGTTGCAAAGGGTGCTTTCTCGTAAAAGCACCCTTTTTACACCCTTTTGGGTGTAAAAATTTTTACTGTGTACACCACTTTCCCGAAGTTTTCTTGCTCTCTTTCTTTTTTGTTTAGTTCGCGCCACCTGCTTTTCTTTTGGATCCTTTTTTCCCTCCACAGCAAGAGGAAGAGGACAAGCAGGTTCGCCCTGCAAATGGTTTTCGGCGGGCCGCGTCTTCCCAGCTGTGCTTATGGAGGAAGCGCGAAGGTGTACGTAGTGAGATGTAGAATCCCGCCAAGCAAATGTGCACTTCGCGGCTTAAACTATTTTGTTTGTTCCTTTCTTTGGCATGAATTTTATATGAGCATAAGCGTCACGTTTCCCTTCGCACGCGAGTGGTCTCTCCCTGCTTATAGGCAGAAAAAAAGTGCGAAACGTCCTTTATGTTTCACTCTTTCTTTTTTGTTTACTTCAAGCGTTCCCATTTCCTTCGCTTACCTTCAAGGTAAGCGCCTTCACTGTCTTTCGTCGTATCAAAGCAGAGGTTAATCAAATTCAAAGTTCTTGAAGGCTAAATTGAAGAGGTGTGGCGCACGATTAGAGGGCGGCTTTCTTATAGTGGCCTTCGGAGCACGTTTTCCGGATGAAGCGTAGACGGAAGTGTAACACATAGTGCTCGATCAAAAATGTGGCCACCGATCTAAGGCACTACTTTGGATCACAAATAAAGAGCAGCTAGGAGCACATATTTTCTCCTAATTCATCTAGTGCAAACATTTTGGGCGGCCAGGTCAGCATATGGTTTGCACATCCTGTACAAAAGACGCACGAAACTTTCCGCAATGGTGTTAGAACTTTTAATGTGATTGTTGTCAGAGCTTTGTGAGTTGGTAAAGGTGTTTTGCCGGTGGTTCACCGCTTCAATTTATGTGCGCGTATATGTGCGTGTGTATGTGACTGTAGTGCGTTCGTACAAGCGTGCACTTTATTTTCAAAAGCGGTCATGTTGGGTCATTCTGCACCGGGACCGCTAGCAGAGGGCGCTAATGGCTGCCGGAATTCCTTGGCAAATATACTGCTTGAAGCTACTTCAAATCGCTGAGAATTTTTAATTTTTGGTACAGAGATCGAAACTTTGTGAGATAAATAAATTACTCGAGTTTGGCAGATGCAGCATGCTTCTGCATAGTGCCTGCTTTTTAAAACAACTAGTTGTAAGTCAAGTGCAATAATGGGTGAATGAGAGAATGCTGGTAACAAGCCAACCAAAATAAATTGACACGGTGTGCTTCCTTTCACCCTTCCTATTGCTTCCTGTTTATACCCGTCTTACCCTCCTCCACTTAATTTGGTACCGATTCTGTCACCTTCTTCTCGAACCGCTTTAGCACTCTTCATGCCTTAGCGGCACAAATCTTGCTATCGTACAGAATGCATCGGTACAGTAGCTAGAATGTCGACGTTCTACAAGGATCCCTCTGTATACGAGCAGACCAGCTTGGTCTGCTAAGTGACACGTCCATAAAGGGGAATTCCTAATCACCTATTTAACATATATATTTGACTTCTCGTCGCGAAGGTTCTGAGTGAACGCGTATCGCTCGAGAAGTTGCCGCACAATTACGCTGACTTCCTGTTTTCGATTTTTAAACTCGTGTTGGCGGAAGGCATCGTTTGTGGTAGAATTATTGCAACGTATCTAATATAGTTAATTCGAAGCCCAAAATGAAAATAAATCATATGTGATACAGAGGGTAAATACTTTTTGTTCCGTTCGCTTTCTCATTGTTACAAAAATATTCTTGTTGCCACCAAAATATTTTAGTTAAACGATCTTCTGCCGTGATTTTCTAGCTGGTGTATCTCGCCGGCTGAATGGACTTCAGCACGTGTTCTATGATACGTCTTCTTTTTCCTCCCCTCTTTCTGGTGGAAGTATTGGAATTTTCCAAAATTTTGTTCTGGCTCGCCTTTATTTACTTTGTTATCGCTTTATCAAAAGCTGGTGTAACTCAGATAATGTCGTTATAATTGCTTAATTTGGAGCCGCCGTAACAAGACCTGTCTTTATTGATCCTGCTTGCCTCTAACTATCGGTTTAGGGTCATTTGAAGCTCGAGTGAGACGCAAGGTCGCGTCGATAAGAAAAAAAAAGTGAAAATAAACGCGACAGCAAAGAGAGGAAGCATTTAGTCAGGCTTGATGCTCACACGCAAAGTGAGCCACGAAAAGACGGAAAAAGTGGCAGAGAGCCTCCTTTCGCGGCCTTGGTTACTCTATCTCGCTCCTTACGCTGTCTTCTTCTACTGTACTTCTTTTTCGAACTATACCGGCTTCTTCTGTTTTGCACGGCAACAGCTTGAGAGGGAAACGCTAACGATACTAAACAGAAATGGTTCTGGCAGTGCACTTTTTTATGTTACTCCCAATAGCACTAAAAAAAAGTGAACTATTTGCAGAAAGATCAGAGTCAGCTTTTTACTGACTGTACTTTTTCCCTTACGTGGAGAAATTGTTTTCCTGTCGCTTTATTTGGTTCAGCAGAGAACCCAATTCAAGAGTGCTAAAAAAGAACAATATAATAAAATATTGTGAAGGTCGAACAAATTAACCGAGAGAAACAAGATGATTGCTTAAACGTTTTCGCTACAGCAAAATAGTTGTGATTTTTTGTGTTTCAAATGACACCAGACAACGAAGTTACATTGTGGAACACATGCGAGAGGAAAAAGACCTTGTGAAAAAATTCTGCTCATTTGCTAATTGCTTGAGCGATTGATTTCATCCTAATAAAATGTTGGCAATTCAGGTCACCTGCTTGAGAGACGGACCATGCTTAATGAATGTTGGAGAAGTTTGCGTGACGGCATGCCTACTGCCTTTTTACCCTGGATATCAATAAGATGAAAAAATAAAGTCATAGGCAGCGTGAATAAAAGATGCACAGCCTACGCCAAACACACCATGATACTCAAACAATTGGGGAATCTCATTGATACCTCTGTTTCTCAAATTGTGTAAAGATGATTTGCATCGGGAGACGTACAGAAAGTGTTTGCCCACGTACCAAGAGTGCCTCCTAGCACTATCGATGACTGTCTTTGACGAATGTTCAAGACGGACACAAAAGCTCTTTTCACTCAAGTAAATAACCGGAAAGTGAAAATGAGGTAGACGCTTTTCGTACGTGGCATGGAGAGCGTATTTGCGACCTCATTCATTTGGAAGTGTTTAGTTTTTGTGACATTTAGTGTACTTATACATATATATGTGTAGTTTTTGTGACATTTAGTGTACTTATACATAATATATGCCTGACCTAGCATATTGGAACTTCCTCGTATGCGAAACTCATGTATAGCATCGCAAGGGCTCACAGTCTTGTAGCCCCGCCATGGTGGCCTAGAGGCTAAGGCCCTCAGGATCACAGGATCGAGTCCCGACTGCGGCGGCTGCATTTTCGATAAAAGCGAAAATGCCGTAGGCCCGTGTGCTCAGATTTGGGTGCACGTTAAAAAACTATAGGTGGTCAAAATTTTCGTAGCCCTTCACTATGGCGTCTCTCGTAATCATATGGTGGTTTCGGGACGTTTAACCCCATATATTAACATTATCACGGTTTTGTAGCCTTGTCCTAAATCAACCCAAACAGCACGTGGCGCGTACCCATAACAGAACATACACGAGCTGCTCTACGATTCCAACAGAAACAAGGGTTCAGCGTTTCTGTGCGCAGCGTTGTAAGTTGAACCAACAGTATACAGTCTGTTCGCGTATTGACCGCAACTATGCGTTGTGAGTGCAGCCGCTGAAAAGCTGCTCTGTCCCATTCGTTCTTAGTACTAGTAGAAGAGTGCATGAGCGAAGTAACACACACGACACTCAGCGCTCGTGTGCGTTATTCGGGTGGATGAGTGAGAGTGTTTGTGTGAGTGTTTGCGGGAGTCAAGGTTGCGCTAATTATCTGACAAGATGCGAACTAAGGTCGTCCGCTTGATTTGTGGGGTTTAACATATATACCAAAGCTACTCGGTCTATGAGCGACGCCAGAACAGGGAGGGGGGTAGTTGCGGATAATTTTGATCACCTGGGGCTCTTTCCCGTGCACTGAGACTGGTCGGACCCCCATTATTTCGCCTTCATTGAAATGCGACAGCCACAGCTGGGGTTGAACACGCATCTCTCGCGTCCGCACAAACGAAGACGGAAACATGTGAAAGGAAACAATAGGAATTACATACTGAAAAATTCAATAACAAAATACCCGTAAGCAAACAAACGAAACGCTCATACCATTCAGCTGCCAATTAAGAATAGTACTTGGAGCCATGCTGTGGCTCCCGTAAATCGTCGCATGGCTCAGTGAACCTTTAAACATTTTAGCTTAAGAGGTTGTGAAACAGAGCTAGTTGTTTTGCGACATCCGTTGAAAATAGGACGCTATTGAAACACGACCAAGCAAGTACATGCACACAGAACGAGCTCCAATTACCGGTGATTAGTTTGCTGTGCGTCCACAAATGCATAGGTAAAGCAGAATCGATAGTGAAATAAAACAAAGATCATATTGCTCCTGTTGAAATATGTACTCCAGGCCGAGCAAAAAAGACGGTCAAGCACACAAAGCGCTTATGTATCATCATAATTGTCTCAAGAAGTTCACGGGCACGATAAGTGCATTATTTGGGCCGACCCCTAACGTTTTTAAGTAATGGGTTGCACCGCTTTCTGCACCGTTATTGACCATATTGCTCCCATTGTTATTATTCGTGATTTTCGGGTACTTCCAGATTTTCCTCGCTGTTTAAAGCATTTTATCTCTCCGATAACGCAGAATGTGTTTAAATGTATCTATTCAATACGTTTTTAGTTTGTTGTGCTGATGGTCACACTCTGCTCCCCGTTTGCAGATTTATGTGTCATACCACTCCTCCTGACGTTATGAGGCGGAAAACCGAAGAAAAGCGGCCGGTTCACACATCGCCCTAAGAGAAAGTGCAACTAGGATATTGAATACTGATTACTGCTCTTAAATGTACACCATAGACAAGGTTCAAAACCTTTATCGAGAAATTTATCACTTAGCTGTCTTGAACGAAATAAGTAAGTGCTGTCTGGAATGCGCCAAGGATAGAAAAGCTTACACACAGCACACGTATACTAAACATTATCAAACTTGCCACCCTCAATATCCGCACAAGGGGATCAAATAATCGGAAACTCGCGCCTTGTGTCTGGTCCCGTAGAACAAAAAAATGACGCCAGCGGAGCTCGCGTCTTTTGTTAAACACGTCTTTTAGTTTCCTACCAGGTATTCACCACTTCTGTTAAAATATTAATGTGTGTCAATGGAAGTCATTAGTCCCCAAAAACTCAATTATGTGTTGTTGCGCACCCGTTGTAAGATTCAATCCTGAAACACACCGTAGTGGTGGACTCCGGATTGAATCGGACCACGCGATGTTCTCTAACGTGCACGCAATGCTTGGTAATTGAATGTTTTCGCATAAGGGTGGTGTGCGACATATGCGGCCGGTATTTTAATGCGCAACTTCGTCCTGTCATTGCTTTCTGCTTTACGTTAAGAAATTGGACGTTCTGCTGGCCTGTTGCATATTTTGCCCTGTGCCACAATTACGACACAGACGACGGAACGCAATTATAGCTACGTTTCTGCCACTTTTAACTCAACCTCCTTCAAACGTCGCAAATATATTCGTGCCAAAAAAAAAAGAATAAAGAATATTAGTGAATCAAAGTCAGGCACGAAAGCGCAAGCTTTATTTACCTTTTCATTTTTGCCAGTTTTTTACACATGCCGCGGAATACCACATTTTATCTTATTAAGGTCCACTTCTTCTCGCACCTGTTCACCTCTTCAGTATAATTTATTCCCGTAGTTTTCTTCCCTTGTCTCTCAAAGAGCTTTTAGTCAAGGTGAAAGAGGGATTGCGTGAAGAGGGAGACACCGAGGTAGCCCCATAACGGAGTGTGGAAAGAAGCAACGTCACCACGTGTGACGGAATAAGAATAACATGACCGGAGATTGAACTAATAAATTGCTTTCCATTTCCGCCTCGAGTGCATGGCTTGTGGCAAGGGAAGCTGTGGCACAGCAGCGAGGCGGCTGGGGTGTCGGCCCTGGGTGCGCGCTGCGTCCGGGCCCGCTATTCAAGGCGCGAGCCGCCGCGGGAGAGCGGTAAGCCGAGACGGCGACGCGTGGCTGCCTGCAGCCTCTTCCTTCCGAGAGGAGAATGAGCGCCTCCTCTTCCTCCTCTTCGCCGCGCAGCGCAAACGATAACAGCCACAACAATAGTTAATGGACGACGCCCCGCCGTGAAAAGGGAAATGGGATAACGTATTTGGCTTGCCGCTGTACCTCCGCCGCCGTAATGCCAGTCTGTGTATATTCGCCGGCGCAAGAGTGTCGTGGCGCTCGCTTATTGCTTCTTCTTTTCTCCGTCTCTCGCGTGTCGCCGGTCCGTGATGCTGTTGGCTGTTCGCGCGCGTGTGCAGCCAAGTGAAAAGCAGCGTTGAGGACGTGGGAGAGGAGGAGCGAGTCGCTGCCGCACGCGAACTTTCTTTGATTAACACTTGTACTCCGTGAAAGATTTCGCTGTCTCTCCCATCCTCGGCGACTGCTCTCCCCGATCTCCACCCCTCCCCCCCTCTTTAAGTCCAGATTGTGCGGGAGGAACGCTCGTCATTCGCTTTTGCCTCTTCCTACCTGATGGCTTTCCGCCATTGGGAGGGGTGCCGTTTCATAAGGCTTCTGTGGTTTCCCAGAGGATAGGGAAACGTGTATGAAAGGAGAAATGAAAAAACAAAACAAAAACATGCTGGAAGTTTTGAGTTGATGGCAAACTGAAAGCTAGCGATTTCCTTGTGTTGCGTCGGCGCCAGACAATCCCACATATATAGCGGCAGATTTTAATGCACTACACCAAAACCGGCAAATGGGCTGAACAACGCGTGGGGCAGAAAAAGGCGACCAGGTTGGACTCGGGTCAGCGCGGTGCGCTACACTCGACGGATGTTCTGCAGGACATGTTTTCTATTCACCCGCCTTCTTTGCGCCCTCACCTAAAGAATTCCCGACGCCGTGATCATTTCCGGCACTACAATTTAAATTGCTCGCTTCCACAGTATGCGATACATTTTCTTCACTTGTTCGTAGTGGCCTGTAATACACTCCGAGCCCATTCGGAACAAAATCGCGCTTACATTTCTTCCGGAATGTCTGGTTGCATCTGGAAAGCGGGTATTGTAAGTAGTCCCCGTGAAGTCGTTTGTACGACGTTGTTAGGTTCGGGTACAAATAATACGAAGTTGATTTGTTTCCCAATTTCTTCGTGCACTTGGGAAAAAGAAACAATGTGAAAAATGGCAAGAATGATTTTTAAAGAGATGTGCAAGTCAAATTTTTATTATATTTTTGTTTCTCCTTCTGTACGTTCCTTTAAAAGCATTTTCGGCACCCCACGGAGAATAATTTCTGTTTCAACTATTTTTTTCTTGAAGTAGATGCAGCATATCATTTTAGGTTCTCTGGCAGGAGTTATGATTTTGTTGCGAAGAAAAGCATGAGGGAATTATATACTCTAGCTAACGTATCAAGTATAAAGTTTCCACGGCACCATTTGCTTCTGTAAAAGTATGTTGTTTTTTCTAGCTTAGTATCAACGTCATGCAATTTCTAATTTCAACGCTTACGTGTGCAGGGTTATTTATTCATTTGCTTGCTTTCGTTGTCAGCTGCAATTAAAAGACCAGACAATTAAATCACAGTTGACTTTAAATTTGCTATCCGACTCAGTGTCTAGATTAGCGGGCTTTGCATCAGAATTACTTTTTACATTATCCCCGCAATTATCGGAGTGTTTATTATCAACTTCTAAACTGCTAATTACAGAAGAAATTCGAATAGCAAGAAACTCATTGGCGACGTTATCCAGCCAGACAATTAACTTTCTAAAACAAAACAAAGAAGGTCTCGTAGGAGCTATGCGAATAATTAGTTTCGCCTTCGCGAGAGCTCGCTCCCGTCAAAACCAAACGGGAAAAAGAGCAGCTACGTAACGTCGAGTTCACTGCTTTGACTTTCCGTTCGGCTCACGCCGCTGAACTTTTTATTCATAGTTTGTTTTTCTTTGTGTTTGCTGTTGGTGACAGAGTAGCGTCTAGACATTGAAGCAGCGCCAACGTTACATTGACCCTTCTGGCACGAGCTGCGTGATTCAGCAATGACCAAGCTTTGGCCAAGCAGTCTTCTAAAGAGGGAAGAGATAGCTCTTTCCACCTATACGTGTCATACTTAACCCCATCAAAAACTCCGCCAAGCAGAAACAAACCGACGCTACAGTACAATAAGCTGTTGGAAATTGCACTGGGTCATCGCGCTGCAAAATTAATGCCTTGGTCCATCCGCGCTGCAAATGTGGAACCGTACAGTAAAGGTATGTACCGTGCTCGATTGCAAGCTCAGTGATTGGGATAATAAAACATGTGATCAATGACCACTATTATCCAAACACTTAACGTGTTGCCAGCCATTCTCCATGAGCGGCTTTTCTCGAAAAACATAACAAAACAAAAACAAATGAAGTCACACGCCAGCGAGGGATTTCTAACCTACGTATTTCAAAAAGTGCATAATGTCAGCAAGAATTAGTAGTGATTATAACACAGTGACCAAGGGAATCGCCACCTGCTAGTATTATGTCATCACATACAACTGGAACCACGATTTAGCATTTACCAGGCGTTTGCAAGCATTCAAACCTCGTGCGCGGCTGGAATAAGCCTACGTGAACTGAGCACATTCAAGCAATTATAGGCAAGCAGGTCGCAACACATTTACGAATGCGAGCCGCTACTTCGACGTTTACCGAAACTTGTTGCTGGGCTAGTTGGTGCATAGTATTAACATAAAAAAGTGGCACGTCACGGGATAAAAACGAAGACGAGAGAACACATACTTCTCATCTCGTCTTCGTCGTTGTCCCGCATTGAGCTTTTTCCTATATACTTCGAAGTGATTGACAAATAATTAGCTACAATCTAAACACAGCAACTGTTAATGTTGTTCAAAAGCGGCAAGCTTGGATGGGACATCATAAATTGCTAGTCTCGCTTTGAGTGCGCGACTCGTACGTGCTATATATATATATTATTAGCCGTGAAAGTACTGAGCCTCCAAAGCATATATTGACACATCATCTGAAGCTGTGGCCGCAGCTTCGTGACTTTAGTCACTGCCGACGATATCTGATTCTATAGTATATAAACGCATGTTTCTTGAGCTACAACAGCGTATTCATGTAAAACACGTTTGCGTTAAGGCAAGCAACGGCGGCACCCACGAGATTGCTATAAAAGGGCCAAAACCCAGCGTTCAACACGTGCGCCACACAAAGCTTTGCGATTGGTCACGAGATCGAACAGAGTCGGCACCTAGCGGCGAGTGGACGTTATCCGTCGTGTGGATGGCTTCTTGCGTCGTATGCTAGCCACAACGGGTTTGATGCGTGCGTACGTCTTGCACGTTCTCAAATGACCGCTTATTTCATTGCGTTAGCGCAGTGCCAAGTGCTTGCACGTATGCCTACGTGATTTACGCAAGCAGTTTGCCTTCCGAAGCCTGTGTGTACACTAATAAGTGAGTGCATGCACGCGTGTCTGTATGGCACAAGGTGTAATCGTCGGGTAGTCCATTCGCCGACATCAATACAATGTGGGTGTCACTTTGTCGTTCAAGCAGATCACGTAGCGCATTTGGCGTCGCCCAAAACGAAAGTGGTAATAAATGTCGAGGTGCGAGTGTAAAAGTTGAGCGACACCGTCTCGTAAAGTGTTCGCGATGTCGAACTTCTTGTTACCGTCCAAAGCATAAACCAGTCAGTACAAAGGCTGATTATATATACATAACCCAAGCTACGCATTTTGAAGGCATTGAACGTTTTTATGTAAACAAAAAAAGCAGAGTGCACAAAGTACTACTTCATCTCATTACGCAGAAATACAGGTTCTCTTTTACTCTTTTTTTAGTTGCTGGAGCAAGAAGTATATTGCGCTATTTATATTGCGATTTAGAGAGAACACAAGTTACGCATGTAAAACTAAAGGCAAGAAAAAACATCGAGCAGAGTGCGAAACACGACCGTGACCAAAGGTCAGCACCCGTTAATGGACAAATTACGCTTCTCGTACGCGTGATAGAAACGTAAAGCTAGCTTCAAGCATTGATGTGGGAATAGAAAGTGGATATATCATTATTATGTTGCCGTCAACGCGTTTCATTCAGCAACAATCTAGTAGTGCCGCTTACAGAAAAGCTCTAGTATACCTACCACCAATCACTTCTCTACGCTAATGCATCGAGGGTGCTCCCCATGTAACACACCTTTGTAAATAATCGTGAGCACACGCCGTCAAGCGTCAATGTTCAGTGGACTGCATACACGGCTTAAGTAAAGATAATAAAACAACGGGAGCCACCATGAAAGTTGCACGACTGGGATGCAACAGGTTGGCATAACGCCGCGCACGGTGGGGGCGGCGAAGTTGTCGTCATATAGACGTACTCTTTTTTAGGGACACTGCTCTACAAAGTGATCATTCTGTCGACAGCTCCCTCGAAAAAGTCGTTTGATGCGAGATTACTCTCATCATATTGCCTGATAACGGCCATTTACGAATGAAAAATCCAAGCTTCTAGTAAGTGCACTAGGAAGGCTCCTGAGATAGCATAAATGCACAAAATAGAGGTAACTATATTTGTACACAGTAAAAGTAAGCGCATGGTCATTTTGATTTAATTGCTCATTTTAGGAAAACATTTTGCAGAGAAAAAAAAAAAAGAGGAGAGGCAGATGAACGAAAACACACCGACTTCACACTGTTTACTTTTTCTGCTCCTTCGAATGGTCGTCAAACACATTTTCATTCTTCCTTTTTGTATTTTTTGTACAATTCTTTCTATCATTACTGGAAGCCAGAATCAGCCGAGCTATAGAAGGGCCAGGTACAAGCTAAACTCACATGTCGGACGTGTGCGCCGGAGATGACTGTACGTATACCATC